>NC_056731.1:1519802202-1519814702 GCF_019279795.1 Protopterus annectens | reverse complement strand
GTAACCATTTAAATACATAAATTTATATATGATGACATAAAGGCAGTACATTGGTCAATTAAAGTTGGTCATTAAGACCAGGTGGAAATAAAGCCCCTAATTTGATGATCCATTTGCGTTCCTTGAAATTTAATAAATTATGCCAACCTGACTTGTCTCTACATTTACCTACAATACAGTCAATAACAATAAAATGGAAAGAAGCAGAATTATGTTTACCAACATGTTTAAACAAGGCATTATTAATGCGTTTGTTCCTGATCTCACTAAGATGCTCCCCAATCCTAATGCGAAAAGGCCTGGAGGTCTGTCCAAAATAGAATGAGGAGCATGTACAAGTGGCTAAGTAGATGACCCACTCTGTACTACAATTGGCCCAAAAGTTGATATTAAAGATTTCAGATGTATTGCGACTGCTAAATTCTCTCATGTGTTGAACTTTATTACAATAAGAGCAGTGGCCACATGGTATACAGCCCAACACAGGGCCACCTCTCAATGCATGTTGAATAGAAACAGTGGAGTTAGGACCCACCCCTCTTATAGTGGCTGAACAGGGATCCCAGTGTCCAGTCTCTCCTAAAAGAAAAAGAACATATATCCCTCAAGAAAGAGTGTAATTTCTCCTCTGCCATCAAAATGTTCCAGTGTTTGTTAATAATGTTCATGAACCTACGTGTGTTGCATCCATAAGTGGTAATCAGACAAACCAGATGATTAGATGAATCATTATGTTTATCCTTGTAACGTATCAAGTCAACTCTATTCTGATTTGAAGCCCAATGGCAAGCAGTGCTAACAGTACCTGGAGGGTAACCTCTCTCATGAAACCTGCACATTAGATAATCTCTAGTGGTCTCAAAAGTTTGTTGGCTTGAACAAATCCTTTTGGCTCTTAAGAATTGTGACTTGGGGATATTGTGGATGATATGTTGTGGGTGGAAGCTGGTAGCATGTAAGAGTGAATTATATTCCGGAAATTTCCTGTACATCTGAGTGGAAAGAGTGTCATCAGGATTCCTGCTAACCTCAACATCAGGGAAAAATCCTAGATTTGTGGTAATTTACTTTAAACTCAATTCCCCACACCTTGTCATTGAGGTAGCCAATAAATTCCTGAAGATAAATTTCATCCGACTTCCACACCAACCAACAATCCTCCAGATATCGCCTCCAGATATCGAATTCATCCATGTATATATTATGGTTAGAGTCATAAATCATACTCTCCTCAATATAGGCCATAAAAAGGTCCGCATAAATGGGTGCAAAGGAAGCACCCATTGCTGTACCCTTGACCTGCCAAAAGCATTGGTCCTGGAAGTAGAATACGTTACCGGTAAGAACGTATTCAGCCAGGTGCACTAAAAAAGTATTAAAGCCTGGTTGGTAAAATCCAGATCACCCCAACCAATAGTCCAAAGCCTGCAAACCTGCCTGATGTGGGATATTTGTATATATAGAGGTTACATCCAAGGTACATAGCAACCAATGAGGCTCCAATTGAGTGTCACAAATAATATCCATAAAGTGAGTAGTGTCCTGAATTCTGGCTCTTATCAGAGATAGTAGTGGTTTTAAAAAATTGAGTCAAATATTCAGACAAGGGTTCGGTAATTGAGCCACGTCCTGATACAATTGGTCTCCCAGGGGGGCATCTGACATCCTTATGTATTTTAGGTAAGAGATAAAAATATTGTTTACATGGAGATGAAACCGTCAACTGATGTCTATCTGACTCCGTTATGATGCCCTCCTCCTGGGCCTGTATCAGGAATGAGTCAATTTTGGTTTGGAAGTGATTAGTTGGGTCCAATGGCATAGCCATATAATATTTTTTTATCCCCCAATTGTCTCATTGCTTCCTTATTATATTCATCTCTGTCCTGAATCACTACCGCCCCACCCTTGTCTGCTTGTACTATCACAATTTCTTTATTGTTCTTAAGCTCCTCAACACACATCCTCTTCAGAAAGATTGTTGTAAGATACCTGAAAAATCTTTAAGATTACAATTTAAATCCTTCAGGACATTAGCTTGAAAAATAGATACCAAATGTGACATAGGTGGAACAAAAGATGATTTTTTAAATCTGAACCCTGGGACTGCCAGAACAGTGTCATCTTCAAAAAAACAATTTCAGATTAAGAAGATGACAAAAATTAACCACATCTTGTGCTAAAGTGTATTCCGGAACAAAATTAAGCCTTTTATTAAGAACTTTAATTTGTAAATCATTGAGGTGTACAGATGAAATATTATGTACATTTATACTGTTTATTGATGTTCTATCATCAGTTTTAGCAAACCTTCCAAACCCTCCATGGGTTTGACATTTTTTGTGTTTCCTCCCCCCTCGTCTGTATCTGAACCCAAAGCGTGTGACAAACGCCTCCTTTTGGGATCAGGTAAGGCATCCATGTGGTTTCCCTCCCCTTCAGTGTTGGAGGACGTATCCTCCCCTGATGTATAGCTCAATGATTCCGAGCTGCATTTCAGAATAGATTTGGGTCTTTTCCTCTTGGTTTATTATTAGGAAGCTTAAAAATAACATTCCTAGGCATATCAAATGGTTTGCCTCTTTCATAATCTCCTATATCCCTTTGGAACTTTTTCAATTTCTTATCCTTTAAAACTTGTTCTAACTTAAGTATTTCTGTTGTTAATTGGTTCACCTGGGAAGTAAAAGATCCACTAGATTCAAATGCATTAGCCTCCATACAAATAGTTTCTACCTCCTGAATACTTAGTTTGACCACCCATTCATAAAAATTGGCTAAAGCATCCACAAAACCCAAGGATGCTGATTGTTGGATCTGTGTCCATTCATCTGTTAATTGTTCATCAATATTTTGCACTAAAGGTTGTACTTTAACCCTTAAGCCACTTGGTGTGATTTTTTTTTTTTAAATTGGTAAGCCTTCAGCAGGCGTAAATGCCAGACATTGGTCCGAAGACCTTTCATACTTTTACCCAACTTAAAAAATCATGATTCACATAGTTTATCTGGGTCTTGAATACACCCTGAGGAATCGTTGCCCATATCTGATACACCCAAACCAAAAATGGTCAGATCATTCATATCCGATGCTCGGCCTTTTACAAGAGGAGTCAACGCCATGTTACAAAGAACAAATGGTGCAAAAAGCAAATATAAACCTACAGAAAATGTTAATGAATCAAACCGTTCTGCCAACAGCAAAAATGAAGCCAATATATATCTATAAATTCTATCCAAAGTCGCCCTATCTGACAGAAAAAGTGTCTTATCAAACAACACGAAAATTGATGCCCTATATTCCAGTTACTTGGAACATACAGTTACATATATGGTAGGTTATGTATAATGGTGGATATTAAATCAAATCTTGGACAAAGCCAAAAGTGTATAACTTAAATCTAATAATGCTAATGTACAAAGATACAATAATCAGCCCTTCTGATCTGCCCTAAATGACGCAGAAAATTCACAATGCTGTGTATCAAACCACTCAGAAAGCCACTGAATGTAGATCAAAAAATGATCAAAATTGTCAACTCTTGCTTAAAAAGTATCCACCAAAACCAAAGATAGTGCTAATACACATATATTGATGATACAATAGCTAGCTCCTGTGGTTATAAAGATCCAATCCTCTAAATAAAATAACCACACTGCTGCGTATCATAGTAAGGTTAGGGCCATATTAATCGGCCCAATAAAAATGGTTTGGAACATGCACTCAATATCATAACACTCAATATCATAACCACCTATACATTCCAAAAAAAGGATCACAAAAAAACATACATCATGGACTCAATTGTCGTGTTGATGCAGAAACCCTCAGAAAAATATATATAATAATCCAATTATAAAGTCTACATAAATTGCTGTAAGCAGAAATGTCAATATTCAAAAACCTTAACTGGAGGAAAAAATGTAATTCTAATAATATGTATTACCACCAGGTTGACCACATAGAACCTTATCACAGCATAGATACCACCCATAGACTAAATATTCAAATATAGAAAAGTTAAAGGAGACTCTGCCCCCAAGGGAAAGACGTACCAAATCAAGCACCACTAGCAGTGACTTCTGGAGTACTTCCTATCTTCCTTAATAACACCCAAATAGTTTCCACTACTCTTTCCTTAAACAGGTTGGTAGGTCACCAGTGTCTCATCTTTACTTCATTACCCTGCACTTTTTTCTTTGCAATTATTGGCACATAATTTGAAATAGTGGATGTATCAAGAGTTCTCAATTAAGTGCACATGTTCCTGTGAAATATAATTTCGGTCTTGTCTAGCCCACTTAATTTGAATTTGGGAATAATATGTGAATTCTCTGAGTTGCTACTACTAAATTCATGTATTCCATACCAACTATTTTCATTAATTTCTTCAGAAAGCTACCATTTTTTAATATTTTCATTTCTAGGTCTCCCAGATATATCCTCATTGTTGTAAATTTAAAGCCCAGTCCCTCACTGAATAATAATCCCCGCTGAAAGCTTATAGTCTTCAAATGTCTTAAATTTCCATAACGGCAGTTTTAGGTGGAATATAAATGCATGTCATCATAATCATCCTCCCCTTGCCAGTAGCTCCTTACTACCACAAATCTGCCATTATCTTTTTTCCCTCCTCTATCATGCTTGGAACTCCTCTAGCAAATAATATAAGTACTTCTCTTTTCCTTTCTCTCTGACACTATGATGAATATCTATCCTGAAATTATTTATCAAATTCACGTGCCAAGTTTTCACCAAACGTGGCTCCTGTAGCTTTGCTATTTGCACTCTGCATTTCTTAATATAATTAAATATTCCTTTTTGTCTATACTTGTGGGACTGTTCACATTCCAAGATGATATGGATAGTGTTGCCATTATCCTAAGAAGTCATTATTCCCACTTATTACATATGACAGATTTTTTAAATGTCTGTTTTCATCTTTTGTGATACATGCACTCATTAATGTTTGTCAGGTTAATCATTTATACATTTTTTTTTCTTATTAACATTGGAACCGATGTCATATTTTATAAGACTTTTTGTTTTTTCATTAAAACAAAACACTCCCCTATAACATGTTATACAGACTCGCACGATTATGTACATCTTCCAGTGAAATTTAACCTTCCTAATAGGAACAGTTGTCCAAAATAGGCAGCTTCAAACGCAGGCCTTAATTAGCCTAATGTTGAGGTTGTCCATGCTAAGATAAATGTTATTGCTTTTACTTGCACTAATTGATTTCTCCTCCTTGAAGAAACCAGTGTTCTTGATTTTTATTGCCTATTAACAGCTAGTCTCTCTTGAAACATGAGAAAAATGTAGCTTTCAGCTGCAGAGTTCTAAATACAAGCTGAAATATTAATTGCAGAAAGAAAGCTTTTCATTATATTAAATGTTCTATTACTTATTACTTCCACTTAAAACTTGTTTTTAGACTACACTAAGTGTCTTAATCCAAACATTCACCTAAGCAAAAGTTAAAAAAAATATATCTGCTCTACATATATTATTCTGTGCACTTTTGCATCCCATCCCCCAGCTCAACACAAGATTACAGCCTATTAACTTAAACATGCTTTTGTTTTGACTTTTTTTCTCACTTTGCATGATAATGCCTACATTTCTTAACACTAAAAAAGAAAGCGAAAAAAGCATCTGTTTACTTTAGTCCACAGGATTCAGTAAGACCTACACAAAGTATCCACCTTTGAGTGAACAGGCAACACAAACATAACTCGCACCTTCTTCCTCCTAATTTTAGTTGTCCTACTGATATTTTTGCAGCCTTAAGTATTGACAGGGATTCATAAAGGTTACCACAAAGTGTAGACTACATGTAAACTTAGTGTAATCTTTCTAAGCGACTAAAAAGCACAAAAATGTGATAATGTTGTTGAATACATGTGTACACTTACTGCATACTTGGTCCAGGCTTTATTAAATTTGGCCCTAGTATCTTTGACATTCAAGAACTATAAAGCATGCAATTTGTTTTATGAAAACTTTCAAAGAAATATTTTTAAGAACAGAAATTGTTTTACTTAACTTTTTCTTTCCGGTTGTCCCAATTGCCCTTGGTTAAATGGGTGACATTCACAGAGCGAGTCTATGGTCAACACTGACTACCCCTGTCCATGAGGGACATGAGTGCTATCCCTAGGGTGAATTTGTCTAGGTTGCATTTGAATAGGTTCAGGGAGGAGCTCTTCACATGAGTAGGAGGTTTACTGCAGAGGAGCAACAGTCTCAGAGAGATGTATCTGTCTCTTTAGCATGTTCCGTTTGTCATAGGCTAGGTTAAGTTCCCTAGAGTGAGTGACTCCTGTGCCATTTGGCTTGCAGATATGCAGCATTTCCATTAAGGCAAGGTCAAATATTGCCCTGTAGCTGAGGCACAAGTCACCTGTTGGCAACCTATAGAATGCAGAGTACAGTGACAGAGCACTCAGTCTAGCCACATAATTCATGGTTTGGAGGCTTTGTATTTTTTGGTGAGAAACCTCTGAGGTCTCTCCAGCTGTTGTAGGTGGCTGGTGAGGTACATGCAAAAGGGAGCATTGTACTCTAATGGTCTGATGAGAGTAGAGTACAGTACAGTTATAACGTCCTTAGACTTGGATGCAATACCCTTACTTATGAGATGTTCAGTGAAGAAGGCTTTCTTCACCACTGTGGAAACTTGGTGGTCGAAGTTCAGATTGCTATCAACCTGCATACCAAATCTCACACCACTGTGTTTGAACTTAGGGAAGAGTGCTCTCAGTATTGTTATTAGCAGGCAATTCCATTTTGCTAAAGGGAATAATAATGCAATTTTTGCTTTTAGTTCAAGTCCATGGTATTGGCACCAGTCATTTGTCTGCATTAGCCCCTTCTGCAGTATGTTAAAATCATTGGGGGACTATGTGATTGCACCTAACTTCAGTGCAATCAGTGAACTTTACTTGGTTAGCCAAAGACCATCTGCTTTTGCCTGGACTTCTGAGAAATAGATTCCAAACAGTAAAGTGCCCAGAACAGATCCATGTTGTACACCATTGGTGACTTGTCTACTGGTAGAGGTGAATTCACCAACTTTGACAGTATGTGTTCTGTCTGTGAGCCATTTGGCTACCTATCTAGTGACGCAAGGGTTAATCCCCAGCTGGGAGAGTTTCTCAATACCCAAGTGAGGAATTGTGTCAGAGGCCTTGGGCTAGGTCAAGGTAGGCTGCATGCACCATCTTCCCTTCATCCAGGGCTTTGACTTTGTTGTCTACCAGGTTTAACAAGCATGCTGTACCCTTAACAAAGCTAAACTGGGTTGGGTCTAGAGTTTGAAGGTTTCCTATGTCCTTGTTGATAAGGTCCATGATAATTCTTTCCATGGCCCTGCAGATGAGGCAGGTTAGACTTGTAGTTCTGTAGTTCCCAGGGTCAGTTAATGGACTCTTTTTGTTCAAGCAGATTACTGTTGCTTTTCTCCCCTCTGCTGGAACATAGCCAGTTCTCAGGCTGTGGCTAAAGAGGGCACCAAGTAGATCCACTAGGTCCTGTTTTAAATTTGGTAAGCAACCTGAGATGTTATCTGGTCCAATTGAAGCTGTGTTTTTGAACTTGGAAAGGGCAGCTATGACCTGTTCTCTAGATATAATAGTCAGAGGACTGATGTATGGTGTGCTTTGGGGTATGGCTGGTGGGGACTATGCCAAATCTGTTGGCTAACAGTTTAGCATTTTCCTCTGGTATATTATGAGTGGTACCATCCACTACCAGTTCAGCACATAGCTGGGCATTCCCTTTTAGATTCTGGATGTAGTTAAAGAATACCTTATGATTATCCTTTGTTAGGGATACTATTTTAACTTTGTAATTAGCTTTAGAGTACTTGACAATATATTTGATTTGCTTGTTCAAGCTCTGGAAGGAATTCCTCTGCTGAGTCAGTTCCCTCTTGTTCTTGGAAAAGTCCACCAGAGTGTTTTTTTTCTTTTTGGAAGGGACCTGGTTTTGATCCAGTCAGGTATCATCGAAGCTATATATTTGTTTAAATATACAGGGATTTGTGTGCACCTCTGCATAGGAGTCATTGTTCGAGTGGGGACTTGAAGCTTTTTATACCATCACTTAGTAATAGGCGTACCTTCACTGAAGGTTGGGTGTCAGGCCTAGCAAATCGGCACCATAAAAATCTACTGCCAATCATCAGCGGACTGGAGTTCCGCTGTGGCGACCCCTAACCGGGAAAAGCCAAAAAAGACAAAACAACTTAGTAGGCTGTAGCTAGTTTTGGAAATTTTTTTTAGGTCTTTTTTTTTTGTTGCTGAAGGGGTGTCAAGTCCAATAGTTAAGTTGAAAGTGACTGATTCATGGTTCTATCTTATCAGGGAGGAAATGACACAAGGGGGGGGGGTGCAGTAATTCCCTCATGTTGGTGAGTACTATATATAGGACATTTTGAGCTCCTTGGAGTGCTATTATCTGTTCCAGAGGTTTTGTATTGACAAAGTCCAGGAACCTCTGAGCAAGCATGTTTGTATTCATGCAAGTTTCCCAGTCAGTGGAAAGACAGTTGAAATCACCCATGACCAAGGTATTTGACTGTGTGGTGAGTAAGTCCAGGGATGTGATGTGCTTTTCTTGGTTCATGATGTGAAACCTATAGCTAGCAATGATATGGTGGGGTATTTTGCCTATAGTTAATTGGACATGGAGTAGCTTGAGCGAGTCATACTGTTTGACCTGTCTCAAGGTGTACTTGGCTTTAATGAAGATGGATACACCTCCTCCTCTGGTTCTTTCCCACTTGGATTGAGGTCTGAACATGTGGAAAGCATTGTTGCATTGCATGGCTGGGATGCTCTCTGGCTTTGAACCCTGTCTTGGTAACTGCACAGATGTCAGCATCTTCCAAGGTGAGGAGTGCTTCCAGCAAGTGCAGTTTCCTTTTCTTAGCATTAAGCAGCAGAACCTTGAGTTTCTCAAGAAAATTTTGTTACACCAGAAGTTTTGTTGTTTTGACATTGCCTGAAAAAGGCAATATGGGAGAGGCAAGCACCTTTTCCGGTATATGAAAGCCTAGAGGAGACTGGTGCAGACCATCTCTGGCAAAGCAGCATGGGCTATCTACCATATCTTCCCAAGCTGATAGATAGTGGATCCCCCTGGACTGACACCAGAAGATAAGCCAATTGTTGAAGTCTATCATTTTTTTGTTTATATTGTGATATCATCCTGGGTGAAAGTAGAATGCTGCTAATGGCAAGGTTCATACCTGCCTGGGACACAATCCTGAGAGTGCAGTTGTCTCTCTTCATATAGTCCAGAGAGGTATGTTTCAAGTCATTCACCCCAACATGGACTACGACACTTGTTGAGTGACTTTAGTGTTTGTGTGACTTGACAGATCCTGGCATCTGACAAGCGGCTGACCATGACCCTCTACTTGTTCAGCCTGGTGAGGAAGGGGGGGGGGGCAGCTGTGTTTCACTATGGAGTTGCCTATGACCAAAACATTAGGTTTTGAGGTGTTTTGCCATGGGGACTTATTTGCTGAGGCACTGGTGTGTGTGTTGTGTGGTGGTTTCTATTTGCACTGTAGTGTGTGCAAGTGGTTTACATTTTGGAGTTCTCTGATCTTTTGGTAGGCTTCTTATGAGTACCTCCACATATGTGGGTTTGTGTCTGGTCCTTATTTTGTGTGAGATGTGAAGGGTGTGTGCTGACAACCTGTTTATTCTCCAGTTTGTGAGAGTATTGATTCCAGTTTCATAGTGTAATATCTCTCCCATAAGGTGTTTTGGGAGTAAGTGGTTGTAAGTACACATGAAGGCAGTTGGTACATTGCCTCAAGATGCCTATGTCAATCAGGCTGACAAGCGAGATGATGGAAAACTGCCCATCCATTATAGCAGGTTATTACTGTATGTACTACTTGGGAAGGGAGTGGGCTAGTTTGACCAGATTTTGCACTAGTACTACCAAAGGGGCTTATTCTAGTTAAGGACTGGGATAAGTGGGGCTGCTCAGTGCACAATGAATGATCATTTTTCACAAATACTCTACAGTCTCCAACATTTAATACTTTGTCCTTTTTCCACAGTTTTGTCAGGATCAACTTTCTGCTGGTAGGTTTGAATCTTTACTAGTTCAGGTCTTGACTGCTTTCTCATGGCCAGGTTTGGAGCATACACACTGTGCCCTTTCAATTAACAGCCCCTGCTGTGGAATACCAGCCCAGTTGCTTATTTGTGCCTATGTAAAATTAATGCAGCCTTTTCCTTCTAGTTTCTCTGGTACACTAGAAAATCTCATATTTTCCATGTGTGCTCTGTCCTCTTATTCTACCATTTTTGAAACCTCTCTAATTGAACAGTCTCACTCTGCCATCATTTTTTTTTCATTTCAGCCCGATTTATGCAGTTTCATCAGCTCCTTTGAATATCTGTTTAAAGTTTCTTCCTTTTTTAAGCTTCTTGTTATTTTAGTTGATATACTCCTTCAGTGTTTTGTTTATTTTAATGGACTCTGAATACATTTGGCTTATTTTTTTACTCTATATTACTGGAAGTCACGTCTTCATCTTGCACCAGCGTTGGAGCTTGAACTGCTTTTTGCCGAACATATATAATGTGTGTGTACAGAATGCATTGTGAAGCAGATATGTACAACAGTGACTTCAGAATATGTGATTGTTCATGGTTAAACTTGCGTTGGACTAAATTTATTTCTGATGAAAGGGCACCTAAGATGTAGTGGGGAATTGATGTGATAGTACATTTAATCACTCCATTTCCAGTTTAATTTCTCAGTGTTTTGTGTTCTTAATACCTTGACAAGAATTGACCTAATTCCTAAGTCAGGGTATAGGTTCATAGGTTGGTACTACGCTATTGGCCCTAGGGCCTGTACAAGCCTAGCCATTAACAATTCCCTGGCTGTTTCTTCCCACAGTATTTACTTCCCTGGACCCCTGTCTAGCAGGGCAACTGACGTGATCTCTGGGGTGAATTTCCAATCTCCCATCCAATCGTTAAGGTTCCTTTTGAAGAGGGCCAAAGAGACGCTCTGCTTGACATGTATGGACAGTCTATTCCAGAGTCTGGGGAGTCTCTGGGTCAGGAACCTATCCCTCCAGCATGTTATGTTCATTGTGATGACAAGGTTTAGATCCCTGGAGCGTGTGGCTCTGAGGGATTGGGATTTCTTTGTGTAGCATGTCCAACAGCTCTAGGTTTGACATGGCCTTATATGTTACGTAGAGATCGCCTCTGAGTAGACTATATGCGACAGAGTTTAGCTGGAGTTTTTTTAGACTGTCAGCATAGGGCATCTGCTTTAGGCCTGTGATTCTTTTAGTGAGGTATTTCTGCAGCCTTTCCAGTTGTTGCAGATGTCTTGAGGTACATACCAAACAGGGCGTTGAATTCTATAATGGGCCTAATAAGGGATGAGTACAGTGGGGCAATGACCTCCTTTTTTTCTGGATCAAAAGCCTTTAGTGATGAGGTGTGCCACATAGAAGGATTTCTTGACTGTTGTGGTGATGTGGTTATCGAAGGTGAGACCACTGTCCACCTGTGTCCCAAAGTCTCATCACACTTTCGGTGTTTAGTGTACTGCCACCTATGTGGTAATTTAAGGGTACATGTTTTTCCCAAAGGGGATAACTATACATTTCTTGGTATTGAGCGTGAGCCCATGGCTCTGGCACCAAGCATCTGTTTCTGTAAGGGCCTTTTGTAGAATATCCACATCATTTGGGGATTCAGTAATAGCTCCCAGTTTGCAGTCATCCGCGACCTTTGTTAGCCAGAGTCCCTTAGTGTTTGCCTGTAGAAGTAGATGCCAAAACAAGAGCGGTCCCAGGACTGAACCCTTGAGGTACTTAACTCGTCTGGAGCTGGATTTGCAGTCTGCTACTTTTACAGTGTGGTTTCTGTCAGTAAGCCAGTTGGCAACCCATCGCGTGACTTTGGGATTAATGCCCAGTTTAGTAAGTTTATCTATGATTCCAGAGTGGGGGATGGTGTCAAAGGCCTTGACGAGGTTCACATAGGCTGTGTGGACCGCTTTACCATCGTCCACAGCTCTGGAGACTGATTTGAAGAAGTCAATCCGGTTCAGGAGACATCGTCCCTTCACAAACCCAAGAGTTCATGAAATAGTATTGTTCAGTCTTTGTTGGTGCAGAGAAATAAACTCTTACTAACATGAATGTATCCGGAATTGCCTCCTGCAAATTTTATCCCTGTGTGTGGTTTCTGCATAAGGAGAGAAACTCGTTAAAATGTGACCACTGGTTTCTTCAAGAAATGTCATGGATTGTGGCTCGCTATGGAGAGAAGGACTTGAAAGAATGGTGTTGATGGCATGCCTCCTACTGCGGATACATGACATTATTTCTGGCATTAGATGGAGTGACTTGCTCTTCAGACTGATTTGGCAGTGACCATTTTTGTTTTGAGGAGTGTGACCAGGACGTTCATTTTTTTTTCTGTGTTGTCTGAAAAAAA
>NC_056731.1:1518813837-1518856337 GCF_019279795.1 Protopterus annectens | reverse complement strand
TGTGTAATTTACTTCTGACTTTCACTCGGGATTAACTCTAACCTGTGGAACATGTTTATTCTTGTTTGCTTATGTAATCATTGTTACTATTCTATTTGTAACATGTTTTGTTGTTTCTGTTTACCTTGGAGCTTTTCTCACTGGGCCTCAGCTGAAAATGGACATGCATCCAGTCGGAATATGGGGGGGAGGGGGGGTACTGCAGACCCAGTGTCTACATTCATGCACTACTTCCTTTGTTTGGTACTTTTACTGGAGTATGTTTATGGGAAAATTTAATGACTTTGTGTGTGCTCTTGAGGGAGGAAAAAGACTGGATGAGGCATAATGTAATTTTGATCAAATTATCAGACACAGTGTCTGCAGCAGACTTCTTAATTTATTTTGTGCAATGAATAGTCAGATGCATAGTTTGCAGTGATTAGAAAGCTATAACAGTGGACCGAGACAGAGTGAGATGGAGAGTATGTTGAAATTTGATACGTCTGGTAGTAGAACAAGTTTGGAGATGGAAAACGGTATGTTCTCCCAACAGACTGAAAATACCAACACAAATATTCAAGTGAAGTATGGTAATGAAACAGCAGAAGTTCCATGTAAGATATTGTTGCTGAGTAGACCACAGCAATTGTGTCACTGTACTCGGAGCCATACCAGCTGTGGGCTCTGGGTTTGTTTGCATCTTTCTACTCCTCTGTATGATGACCATCAGCCCTCTCCCAGCCAATTGTCCCATTAGTTCCCCTTCAGTGGATTGAGGGCTGACTGAGAGGAATTCTCATTTAGACAACCACCAGGGGTAGTTAATATTTTCCCCCCAGCTGTAGCTGAGCACAGTCAGAGTGGGTCATCATCTTTTTGCTAGAACTGCAGACTTCTATACTAATGAATCTGTTCCACAAACCTGTTAAATGTATTATCTTTGTCCATGTTTGGCATTATTGCCTACTGCAAATATCAAAGGCAGATGGATTTGCAGCTTGAAATCTTGATTTTGTTGTCTTTGCGGCAGTGGTCACTGGAAATTGGTTGAAGTGTTTCATGCTCTTTGTAGTGGATGTTACATGTTGTCTAGAATGATTTTTTTTATCTCCATGCACTGTCTGGATTTGGCTTTGTCTGCCTATCCATTGAAGGATGACCTTTAGCACTCTGGTGCCTTCTGGCCCTCTTTCTTTGAGTATGACATGAAACAGTTAAGATGTGCATACTTAATTTCATGTTTTGGTTTATGGTAGAAGTCATTAGGTTAGTGTCTCTGGTAAAGTGTTACTATAAGTGTTGTTTGCTGTTGTCATTTAGTAGATATCCTTGTAGCAGGGCAAATAACATTTAGCTTTTCCGTGACTTAAAACAGCACTGGTGTCATTAATGTGCTTTTTCTTGTATACATATTTTTTTGCAGTGTAGCGTAACACGAGATTTGGGTGCTGAGGAATCAGATGAATTAGGAATCAGAGCAGCCTGAATATGAGGGTTGCTGGTGTTTCTACTCATACTTGTGGGCATCAGAGACTTAGTTAATGATGTGTTGGAACATTTATGGGCTTGCTAAGTATATTATAAAGGTATGTGTTTATATATGCATCATATTTAAAGTGTTTATTCAGTTAACATAGTCCACATTGAGTGAGCATATTAAAATGGTAACTGAAATGTCAGGACCAAATTTAGCCAGTCCCATAATATGAAGACTAAATGGTCAAAAAACAAATTTGCATTTACTAATTCTGAGATGGTAATTTCTCAGAATATTCTCTTTTCCTGAAAAGTATTGCAGTCTCCAAGCTGGTGTATACGTTTGGTGGGGGTCGTGGGCTTGCCCCCCCATATGGGGTGCAGGGGGGGTTTTACCTACCTTGGCAAAAAAAATAAAAAAGAACAAGTCTAAAGGAGAAGATTGATGTTCAATATTCATTCTTCTCCTGCATTCTCTGTCATTTTTTGAAGTGTATTTGCCTTCATTATACGTCTCCTGGCATTTCAGTAAGGAGCATCTTAAACTGCACTGCCCTGAATGTGTAGAATATCTTTACGTTTTTGAACTCAAAGGTTGCTATGCTGGATTGGCTGGTTAAGTGGAAGGGCTTTGGTCTGCCTTTCTCCCGATTCAACTGAGCAGTTACCTAAAAGGTTTTGAGATGGATTTAGCACAGAAGTGGCCTAATAGTAGAACTGATAGGTGGCAGATTTAGTCTTTACCTGTGCGATTAAACCTACTTAGACATTCATTCATTCATTAGGACATACCATTCAGGTAGCATGCATAAGAACCATCTGCTTGATATGCAGAAAACAGTTTAAAAAATATTTAATGATTACACCCATTAGTAGACTAATCCCTGATTGTTTTTGAAGAAGTCTCACACAATGATAATTCCTTCTACTACTAACATAGATTGTACTGTGATTCTTACTGCATTGTCGACAGATTTGGGAGGTAAATCCTTTTTTATGACATTTGTGTTTATTCTTCTGCATGACCTTAAAGTTTTAGATCCATAAATGTGATTGGTTCCTGACTGACAGTGGAATAGCCAAGAAGAAGAAAAGGTATAGTGTGCCATGTTTCTGCAGATCTCTAGGGAAGAAGACTAGCATCTGGTTAACATCTCACCTTTCTTGAAGAGAGGCATGGCAAAATAGCAACAGTTAGAGAGATGTCCAGGAATTATGATGAGCCTAAGAAGAATTTACCATTGATTCACCATTGATTTTTAAAAGTGTGTAAGATCCTGCAGACACTATAGAGCCTTAAGTTACTGAGCTGAAGAATTACGCCAATGACAGTGAATTTGCTTTTTTACATGATTCATTAGTAAGAGACAGAATAGTCTATGGTAATAAAAAATTATCATACAAGGGGCAGGCTGCTTAGATGAGCAGTCTTAATCTTATGAAAAGCTGCAAATGTATGCGGAATAAGCAGTGTGTAAGATAAAACAGGAGATAGGCAAAAAGGCAAAATGAGAAATGAAGTGAGATTGCATTGTAGTAAGAGTGGTGTGAAATGGAGTCGTAATGTGAACAGAAAGTATGACATATTTGCAGTTCAAGGCTCCTGTGTGAAATATGGTTATAAGCATGAGGGGAATGACTGTACTTCCTTTAATCCATTTTACAGAAACATTGGTAGAAGGAATCTTGTTTTTCAAAGCTATGTACAAGGAAAGTCAGGTGTGCTTAAAATTCATGTCTTAAATAGAAGTATGAGAAGAAGGTATTGCTTGTGACTGTTAGAATGAGTAGATGTTGTGAAGTCTGAAAATGCATCAAAAACAGTGAAATAAATTTAAATCAGATTGTTAACAGATGCTTGGAATTAAATAACTGAATTTAACTAAATATTGGTGCAGATTATACTGCTATGTCTGAAAGAAACTCTTGAAGCTTTAAAGTTGAAAGGTACAGAAAAGAAAGCTGTGAGCACATTGTTATATTTAGAGAAACAAAATCATTTGATTAAATACTTCTGACAGGTGAATGTAAAATTAAGTAGTATTATGTCTAATTCTCAATTGCACTGAAAAAAGTAAAATTCTAAAATTTGGGGTTGCTTGGCTTGTGAGAAATGGTAAAAATTAATTCATACCATAAAAGCTCTGTAGTGTGTGTGTGTGTGTGTGTGTGTGTGTGTGTGTGTGTGTGTGTGTGTGTGTCAGGGTTACCACCTGTCTTTGCAAGGGCAGTTGTGTCCTGCGAAAAAACCTAAAAAATGGCAAATGTCCTGAGATTTTAAGGCAAAATATGTTTCTTACGTTTTCTGTAATAGTTGCATAAATCAGTTATTTGGTATCCAAAACACATAAATATTATATGAAATAGCATAAGCAGCTCAAATGCTACAAAATAATCTTTTATTTTGGCAAAAACATGAAGTTTTGTCCTTTGCACTGGCTGTGGGTTTTGCAAAATCTCACATTTCTACAACAAATGTCCCAAACTGGGCTTCTGAAAAGGTGGCAACCCTAGTGTGTGTGTGTGTGTGTGTGTGTGTGTGTGTGTGTGTGTGTGTGTGTGCGTGTGTGTGTGTGTGTGTGTGCGTGCATGTCTGTCTGAGTGTGCTCCTTTATACCTTAAGTAATAGTCACTTTTATTCAAAAATGCATCTTGAATGCTGTATAGAGTGAATCCTTTAAAACTGTACTGATTTATTTACAGGCACAAGAAGCCATCTAGACTTATATTGTATGCAGTTAAAGTTCTAATGCAATTCCAGTGAAGTACAAATAAATCTAAGGAATAAAATGTCTGCCATAACATTTAGATATGAAAATAGATTTATTGGTCGAGAAGTCTTCATCTGCTTCAGAAGGCCCTCCCTTTCATTTAGAGTTGTTTTCAAAACCTAGATATTTCTAAATTTATTTATTTTATTTATTTATTCCAGTTTGATGACCGGGGAGGTCCACTGGGCTCGGGGAGCCCGTTTTCAGTGAAGGCCCGGGGAGAAAAGCTCTAACAATGGATAGTTACATGAATAATTACTAAGAAACTTTGCATTACTGACAAATAAACAGGTAGCATTCATAAAGAAACAAACAATTACAATTTTGTTTAGGTGTAAAAGACAGGCAAATGGCCTTGAGGCTATATTTTACAGTATAGTTATATATACATAATACAAATGAGCAAGGTTAGCTAGGTGAGAGGTTAACCAGGAGTAAAAGTGGAGGAGACCTTGAGAGGTATAGGGTGAAGAGTACAGTTGCATTTCCTGTTTGAGTAAAGGTAAGAATGGAGAAGAGTTTTAAAGTTTTCGAGGTTATCGCAGGTCCTAAGAGTAGAGGGAAGAGCATTCCATTTTTTGGCTAAGGTGAAGGAAAGCAGACGTTGACCAGTTGGGCGCTTGGGTTTGTTGATGGTGATTAGGTTTTGGTGAGTAGATCTAAGTGTTCTATGGGGAGTATATGGTTGTAGGATATTGGATAGTGCAGGGCACTTGGTAGGTTGGAATAGTAGTGTATAGGCAGTCGTGATTTGGAGAAAGTCAAGTTGGTTATGGAGTTCAAGCCAGTTTAATGAGTGAAGGGAGCAACAGTGATGAGAGGAAGATTTGGCTTTGGTAGCAAATCTGGAGATTTTATTATAACATATTTCTAGTTTGGAGGATAGTGAGGAGGATAAATTAGTAAGCAGAGGGGTGCCATACAGTAGAGAGGGAAGGAGATAAGTAGTGGCGAGAGTTAGTCTGGTAGCAGGAGAGAGGAAGTGGTTGTTTCTGTAAAGAAGGCCGAGTTTTATGTGGGTTTTCTTTATGTTTAGCTGGACGTGAGTATTAAATTTTAGGTGTTCATCAATGGTTACACCAAGAAGTTTGGCGGAGGGAACGACCTCTAAAATGGAGTTGTTATGG
This sequence comes from Protopterus annectens, assembly GCF_019279795.1. Classification (NCBI taxonomy): domain Eukaryota; kingdom Metazoa; phylum Chordata; order Ceratodontiformes; family Protopteridae; genus Protopterus; species Protopterus annectens. Next base: position 1,518,850,981 of record NC_056731.1, on the reverse strand, counting down.
CTGATTATTTGGAATGAGTTTTTATCAATAGGGGAGGACTTAGAAGGAGAGAATAGAAGGATTTTATTTTTGTTAGCATTTAATGAGAGGTGATTTTGGAGCATCCAGTATTCGGTAGTTGAGAAGGCTGTTTGTGTCAGTAGTTGGAGATCTGTTAAGTGGAGGCGCAGCAGATCAAAGTAGAATCGTCAGCATATTGAACAATTTTAGTATTGGGTATGGCCTTGTAAAAGTCATTAATAAAGATGTTAAATAGAATTAGGCCAAGTATGGATCCTTGGGGTACTCCAGTGGGGGAAGGACGGAAGGTGGAGGTGCCCTGGCCCCATTTGACAGCCTGGGACCTGTTGGAAAGATAGCTGGAGAACCAGGAGAGAGTTTTGTGGGAGAGATTGAGATTAGAAAGATGATTTAGAAGGTGGGTGTGGGAGATGGTATCAAAAGCTTTTGATAAGTCCAGCAGAACTGAGGATACTAAATTACCGGAGTCACAGGCTAAATTGACAGTATGTAAGAAGGAGAGAAGGGCGGTGTTGGTACTATGTCCTGGGTGGAAGCCATGTTGGGTAGGAGAGAGTAGCTGGTGTTTGGTAAGAAATGGCAAGAGCTGAAGGTAGATGCATTTTTCAAGGAGTTTAGAGAGAGGGGAAAGGATGTCTATGGGGCGGAAATTAGATACGTTACAGTTTTCGCCACCCTTGTGAAGTGGAAGAATATATGCAGAGCGCCATAGTTTGGGTACATAGGATTCAAGTAGGGATCTGTTGATCAGGATGCTAATAGGGAGAGCAATACCATCGGAGGCTATTTTTAAGAAGGAGGAGGGAATGTTGTCGGGGGCATTGGAGCAAGGCTTTAGTTTAGAGAGTTGTTGTTGTGTCTTTCGGCTTTTCCCGGTTAGGGGTCGCCACAGCAGAACTCCGGTCCGCTAATGATTGGCAGTTGATTTTTATGTGCCGAGTTGCCAGCCCTGATGCACAACCTTCAGCGAAGATACGTCACGCATGTCTCCACGCAGAAGATGCTCTAGCTGAGAGTCGAACCGGTCAGCGTCTTACTGTGAGGCGACAACACTACCGCAGCACCACCACCGTGGATCAGTTTCTTTATTTGGTAGGTGGAGGTGGGTTTGAGTTCGAAAGTAAGGGAGGGAGGACGTTTGGTTGGAGTGGGGTTGAGGGTTGCTGTTGGTAAAGGTCTTGGTTAGCTCAGCAATAGAAGTGGTGAAGAAGGTGTTGAATAGTGAGGCAATTTCAAGGTCAGATTTGCTGGTGTCGGGGCAGGGTTTGTTTTTAGTACCTGGCCTAAGGAGAGAGTTGATAGAGTTCCAAAATGTTTTGGGTTTTTTGCATGATTTGTTTGCATTTTGATGTAGTAGGACTTTTTATCTTTGATAACTTGTTTTTTGGGAAGGTTTCTTAGTTGTTTGTATTTAAGTAAGATGTCTGATTGTTTAGTTTGGAGGCATGTTTCCCAGGTTTTATCTCTTTGTAGCATAATCTTTTTGGTGTCTTTGGTAAGCCACGGGGTGGTCTTAATTTTTACTCTTTTTGTTCTTATTGGAGCTAGGGAGTTAAGGACATTTAAAAAAGTTGAATTGAAAAAGTCAACAGCTGAGTCTAATGGAAGAATTTTCAGGGGGTACCAATTGGTGTTCCTGAATGAATCGGAGAAAGTAGTAGGGTTAAAGTTAGAGAGGTTCCGAGTATGGATAAACTGATGGGAGTGTGGTGGGGGTGGGGGGGGGGTGAGGGAAGCACAATGGGTGAAGGCAGGGAGGTGGTCTCCTAATGGGTCTGGTATGACACCAGATTGTATCACTTTATTGGGATGAGATACTAGGATCCAGTCTAGTGTGGAGCCTGGGGGGTTGGTTTTGTTGGGTCTAGTGATGGTGTTAGTAAGTTGAGTGTAGTTTAAATAGATTGACTGACATGGTGGGGTTAGGGCTGTTGATTTTGTTCCAGTCTATATTTACATCACCCAATATGTAGGTTTCCAATTTAATATTTGAGGAGGCCCAGGACAGGATGTCTTCCAGGGTGTTGGTGTTGTTACCTGGAGGAATATAGAGGGAAATGAAGCAGATGCTTTTATGATTGTTAATTTTTAGAAGGCCTGCTACAAGTTCAACATTTTTGAAAGAAGGGATGGGATTAGATATGGAGTAAAGGACAGCTGGTTGGAGTAGACTAGTGCAACACCGCCACCTTGAGTACTTAGGCGGTCAGATCGAAGTAATTGAAATCCAGGGTGAAGAAATTCAGAGTCACTTATGTGAGGTTTTAGCCAGGTTTCAGAGATGGCTACAATGTCTAGTGAGTTGTGGATGAGCCAGGCATGAAAGTGGGTTATTTTATTTTTTAGGCTTTGGGCGTTGATGGTGAGGAATTTGAGGTATTTATTGGTGGAATTATTGTTGGAGCTAGTGTGGTTAGTAGGAAAGAAGTTTGGTCCTGGATTAGGGTGAATGTCACCGGCTAAGCAGAGGTAAGTGAGCTAAGGAATAAGTTGTTCTGGTTTGTACTTAGAAGTGTCTGGTAATGCAAAGGTCTGGGTTTGTAGTATTTAGTAGTGATTGGGAGAAGTTTTACTTTGAAGAGGAGGGAAGGGTGGGAGGGAACTAAAGAGGCTGAGATGTTGTGGTTGTGTGGGGGAGGTGGGGAGGCAGAGGTGGAGGGTGTAGATGTGGAAGTGAGTATAGGAGGTAGCATGGTATAGAGGAAGTAGAAGGATGAGGAAGGAAGTGGAAATAAAGGTTTTATGAGTAGGAGAGTGCATGATAGGTGGGGCCTGTTGGATGTAATAGAGAGGAGGTTAAGGGACTTAGGAGGGAAGTGGTGAGGTAGTGAGAGGCAGGTGGGGTGGAGGGAAGTGGTGAGGTAGTGAGAGGCAGGTGGGGTGGAGGGAAAGTGTTGAAGTCAACAGTCAGGAAATTCAGGAAATCTCAAGGCAGGATACACCAGGGAATGATATACACGCAGCAGGACAAAACATTGGTTCTTGTGAGTGTTAGTACAGGTTCTGCTCAATGGACCAGTACAGCACTGGGAAAGTAAGCGTTCGCTTTAGATGGATCTCAACAGTCAGGAAATTAAGGATTCAGATATTGGTACAGTTGTTTCATGCCACTCAAAAGTTGTACATATCTTACATGAACAAAACCATTAAATACTACTAATCCAAATTCAGTCAATAGACAACAACAATTCACAGACAAAAATATGAAATGCCATTAATATTCTAGTCCCAAACTCAGACCAGTCTTTTCAGCTCGTCATCTTAGTATCTTCAGACATTGAATTCAAATTTGGTTCATCCAACAGGTGACCATTTTGACGAAGCTATTGTGTATCCCTATAAACAAAATTCAAAAACTTCCAGCAACCAAGTTTTCAAAAGACTAAATTAGGTCTTACAAATGCATAACGTTGAGTTTAAACCCAACACATATAGTCAGTTCCTAAATAAAAAGCACAATCCCTAAAGTTGTTTGTAAGGTTCGGTAATGTTATAAACCAGCAGATAAAAAACACAAGTGAACCAAGCACAACGACTACTGCAGTTCAATCTCCACAAAGGCAAAACTCAGTCCTGGATAAAATAACTCCTTCTTTATTCCAAAAATATAAATTGTGAAATGAGCGCTTTCACGTATCCAAGATACGCTTCATCAGATTTCAACATACATTGTAGCAGCTCAGTTTTTATAGTGTGAACATTCATCTAATTAAAACAATTATAATACTAATTGAAAACAGCCATCTCTTTTAACTAGCATGGCTAAATCTTAAAGTTACAAAACCTCTATATACAGTTGGATATATTGTAATCCACTTAATATATGGTGTAAACCAAAAAGAAAAGAAAGGAAATAAAATAAAAATGAAATGAAATAAAATAAAATAAAACAAAAAATATAAAATAAAGATAAGCAGAGACATTTAACAATATATAACAGACATTGTCCAGCTATGTATCTAGAGATGAAAACAGCTCAGTGCCTTCCTATATTTCTACCAGTCATTAATATTAAGTGACTCATTGGCTACCTCATAATAATAAAATATCATAACTACAAATACAAATATATATATATACATAACTAACTAAATAGATAAATAAATAAATAAATAAATATACATAAATGCTAGAATACAGGGTATCTATAGCCCTGCATATATAGCAATCCAATATAACATATAGATCCTATATATATCTACAAATAATATATATGCATGCCAGCATATATACATATATTCAACCTATTAAAGTGCATCGTGCATATTTTCATTCCCAACTAACTATAGATTAAATCATTAAATATGTGAACAATTTATCATAAACATATAAAATATCTAATATATAGGTGCTGAAGTGTAATGTATCTATCACCCTAAGTGCATAATAATCCAATATGTCTTATATATTATATACATATTGGCAAAAAATATATATATGCATAGCACCATAAATGCGTGTATGCAAACTAATAAAGTGCATCGTGCATACATTCATTCCTGGCTGGCTATATGGCAAGACATTAACTTGTCAACCTCTTGTCATAGACCCATAAAGTGCCTCATGCCTATCTTATATAGATATATAATATATAGACATCAATTCAACATTTCATAGAATATTGGACAATAATATATCTAAAAGCTACCTACCATAAAAACCTTAGCATAAATATATAAAGTGCAACGTGCCTATCTTCTACACATACATTTACCATTGTATATCATGTGTAAATTCTTCATGAATATCAGAAGTCATGAAAACCTTTGGTAACAAACCACATAAAATGGGTATAAAAACCAAGCACAGATGTTATTTCACCCAAATATAACGTACTCAGTTATTGTCTACTTAAAGTGTTGAATGCTAAATATAAAAGCATCCACCATTGTTGCTAGTACTATGTACTATCTATATACTTCTACATTATGATATCATACAAACCAACATGAAACATAATGTAACAATCAATATATGTATAAGAATATATATAAAAATATAAAAATATACATGTATAGATATATTTAACCATATATAAATACATAAACTAAAAACTACATATAATGTTAAAATCTAATTGATATATTATGCCACCAAGCTACGATGGTCACAAGAATCATTATCCCTTTAATGTCATCTTAAAACTCATCAAGTATGTTAGTTTATTAATTTGCCAACTTCTATAGTATAGCAAGGCTCCTACCTATCATCTTATAGAATCTGCATGGATCTGAAAGTATATCAACCAATAGAGCATTCCCTATAGGATTCATCGTAATATTGGAGCCATAGGAACACACTGGTTTAACCCAGGTGGATGATGTGCTCTCATCTTTAGAATCCAGTTTAGTTCCTTTCGTTCAAGGATATTTGTCATCTCACATCCATTGCTATCCTTTTCAAGCACTTGTAATATTCGGAACCTAAAACTATGTGATATATTTAGTTTTACATGCCTAGCCAATGCATTAGTCTCAATATTTTTCTTTATGTCATATATATGATTGTAGATTCTTTTCCTAAATTCTCTTTTGTAAGTCCTATGTAAAATGCTGTACACTTTTCACATGTTGCTAAATATATCACATTACATGTATTGCAAGAAGCACGAAAGAGAGGTCTGAATTCATAGTTCAAAATTGGATGTATGAACTCTTGGACAATTGTAATAAATCGGCACATATTGCATTTATTGCAAGCAAATGTTCCCATTAAAGCCAATTCTGGGGCTATACGCATCCCTTCCTTGTGTGTCTTGCAAAGCAACCTTTTCAAATTTTTATTGTTCCTATAGATGAATCTTGGTGTTTCTCCTATCAACTTCATTGTTTTCTCATCTATAGTTAATATCGGCCAATGTTGTTCAATGATTCGTGTAATGCTCTTATTATCATTCGTATATGTTGTCAGGAACTGTATCTTTTCCTGATATTTATAGTTGGACCTTCTTCCACCATCATTATAATATCTCCACCCCCTGCTTTCCAATGATGGCCCTTCTATATTACCTAATACCTGATTTTTAATCTCCCTCACCATTTTCTTCTCATATCCCCTTTGCAGAAAAAGTTGTTCCATTACATCTGCCTCTATCTCCAAATCTGCTGATTTCTTGCACAGTCTGTTAAGTCTTATAAATTGACTTTTCACTATTCCTTTGAAAACATGCCTGGGGTGCATGCTGTCGTAACTAAGAAGAGCATTTTTCCAGCAGCTCTTTCTATAAATTCTGGGGATAACTCTCCCTTCCTCAATCCTTAAATTTAGATCCAAGAAATTTATTTCTGTAGAGGATACTTCCATGGTGAATCTAAGGAAACTGGTGGTACTTTCCATATATTGTAATAAGGTGAGAAAATGTTCCCTTTCTCCTTCCCAAATAATTATGATGTCATCTACAAATCTTGAATATAAGATAACATTCTTAAACATGGGATGGTTAAATAAATATTCTCTCTCCCACCTGTTCACCACTAGGTTAGCGTAGGTGTTAGCACAGGGTGTGCCCATTTTTTTTTTTAATGTTATAAACCACAATTTTCCGTTGTCACCAACTGATATCTTATGATGAAATTTATAGCTGAAACATGCCATATATACTCATTCTAAAGAACTCCTATACAAATGACATGTTAGGAAAATTTCTTGTAATATTGATAATGAGACCAGCATGTGTGTCTGTAGGCCTAACAAACACAACCCTTTGGTCTACTTAACTACTCAGACAGCCCTTATTTTATTCACTGGTCATCCACTTGTTATCAAAAACAAGTATGTAATATCAATAGATGAAATTTAACCACTATCTAGTACCAAACTGACAGTACTTACAAATTTTTAATGTCCCGTATCAAAAAACAGTCCCAGACATTAGGTGAGCTTATTGCAAGTCATCACAGCGTACAAAAAACATGTTTAGAAAACTTCTTATAGTACTGACAACAATGGTGCATCGCTAGGCCCAACAAAGACGACCCTTTGGTCCACTTGACTATCCTGCTACACAGGCCCTAATATAATCACCGGTCATCCACTTTTGCCAAAAACAAGTAGGTGATGTCAATAAATGAAGTTTGACCAGTATCTCATACCAAACTGACAGTACTTACATAAGTTTAATGTCCCGTACCAAAACACAGTCCTGGACATTTAGTAAACTTGCTCCAAGTTGTCACAGCAATAAAGTCCTCTGATGAAGGACAAATGCAATGGATACACGGTCACAGTGGTTTAACAACGAAAAAAACCCGTCTGTTTGATGATCCAACATAAGCAAAATCAAACCGTTGTTTGCAAATCACACAACCGCCCATAAACGACCCTTCGGTCCTACTCTCCGCTTGAGTGCAGTCATATCCCAGTAATGTAGAGTAAATAAAAAGCCAGTGTACTGCAGGTGGAAAACTTCGTCTTGCTGTCATCAAATTACTTGAAAATTAAAGTTAAACAAAGCAGCATTGGAGCTACAATTCTTCGTATCACTCCAGCTAAACTATATCTAGCAAATCACAAAAATTTGCACAGTTCAGGGGTGTGATTGCAAGTGAAGTGAACTTTTTATATCGCTATGTTGGAACTATGCTGAGCTGTCAATACGGCTTTTCTTTTTACAGAGTTTATCTTGTGTAGCAATAAAATGTAGGCACAGTCTTTGTTATCTTTATTAATTTGTTATGTCTTGTCACCTTCAAACCGAACTTCTTCTCAAACCCGAGCAGAAAACTCAATCTTGTCATATTCCTATGGGCGCTTTTGGGCATATAACAGGAGAATGCCTTCTTCGCTTCAGAGAAGGTTCTATTTCAATCAAAATTCTTATCAGTTTTTTATTTATTTATTTACATTTGTTGACCGGGAGTGTCCGACTGGACGTAGGTCCATTTTCAGCGGAGGCCCGGGGAGAATAGCTCTACAGTTAAAATAAACAGACAGTAGTTAAATTGAATTACATAGCGATTAACAATTTAACATAGCAATTACTTACAACATATTTACAGATGAAGAACATAGTACATCAGTAGACAACTAGAATCTTTATCTGTGAAGTACATAACAGACATTAACAAATGTTACAATAAGAAGTTCCTGCTGTATAATAAGTACTAGGCTTATGAGCATCTGAGCTTGTTATAATCAAGGTAGTTAGTGGAGTGGAAAGAAAGGTAGTGGTTGGATGGGGTGGGTGATATTAGAGTGGGAGTTGCAAAGGCATAGCCAGCATGTTTTTAGCATGTATTTATCAGTAGCTCAGTAGAACAAGATTACTGCAAGGGAGTTCATGACAGTGCCAAGCTGCATGGCTTTTCCTTTTTGATGATACCCCGTAGTAGGGTTGTACATAAGAAAACTGCTGTGCTACCTGTGGAGCATATGATACCAGCTTGACTAGTTGCTAGAATGCTCTAGCCCCCTGTTGCCTGACATTAATGAGTTCCTATGTTGGATCCAGCAGCTTCACCTCAGTTAAAGTGTACATTTCAAATTAAGTGCAGTTATCCAGCAGCTCACCACAGACATTGCATGCAGAACCCTGTTAGTAGCACTGAAAATCCTGGGGACGTGGGACTCCTCTCAGTGGAGAAATCATCATTTAAAAAAATGATGACTATGATCCTGACATTGAGGGTTTCAAGCTCTTATTCACTGAGTTGGTTGGCAGTACACTTATGGCCTCAAATATCCTGTCACAGGTCCTTGATAGACTAAGTTAAGCAGGACTAAGACAGACTAATATGCATTAGGATGTATACCTGGAGTTTTTGTTCACAGTTAAGGTTGCCAAAAGTGCACCTTTATTGCTTCTTTGGACAGCCGGCAACTCAAGAAATTTTACACCAGTATTCCCAATATCAGGAACCTGGGCAGAAGAAACCTTCTCCAGGAATTAAATGGATGTATTTCTTTACTCATTTTCTCTTCTACTGCTAACCCCCAAAGTCATACAAAGGGTAAAGAAAGGCAAGCCAGAAATGCTGTTCATGTCTCCCTTTTCAATCAAGCAACTTAGTATGTTCGTCTTGTTGATCACTGCTGTAGTAGCCTTAGCTGTATGGATTATATCCTGCCAAGGATATAACTGACAGACAGCTTCCAAAGCATCAGGGCACACTGAACTGAGCTAATTAAAGAGAAGTTTGGGCACCAAACCCTTCAGAGCTTTACTGCCACCAAAGAGTAAGCTGCTCTGAGCCTTTGAGGATTGGCAGTTGGTTTGTGCTGTTGCTTGCTGGACAGATAAGTCCCCTTTGGGGTGAAAAAAAAAAAACTTCCACTTGATATATTTTTTGTTTATTGTTACTTTCCTCTTTGAGAAAGTTATTTTCAATCCAGGAGTTTGTGTTTTAGTGGATTGTCACGAGACTGTACTGTACTTTTAAATGAGAGCACTCGTTTTTCCTGTCAGTTTAAAAGTTGTTTAAAGTAACTGAAAATCTTTTTTTCTGTGGAGAAATTGTTTGTTTTACTTTGGGGCTGTGTGGTTTTAAAGTGTTTTTTTTTTTTTACTGTATTTGTCTGTGAAAAAAAGTGACTTTTAAATACTTTGTTTTTACTGGAATTTGCTGCTTGTTTTCCCTGAGAAAGAGGCACAGATTTCACCTTGACCATGGAGCAATCTGCCATCCCCACAATCAGGGTTTCTTCAGGTTACAATATTAAAAAAAATTAATCAAACGGCCTTTTCCATCATAGGGAAGACTTGCAATTTGCTCAGCTGCGGGTGGGTGACTCTGCTGTGGCCATTAGTTGTACCTCAGACCACTCATCTTTTACCCCTGATCTGTCTTGTGTTGCACCTACAGCCAATATCGACTGAGAGTTGGCCACATCCTCTGCTGGGACCCCTTCAGTTGGCAAGGAAGAGACACTCTTGATGGTCCTGGAGAGGGAACAGGGAAGGTTTCACTGATGTCCTTCAAGGATGCATCTGCAGTCTTTACAAATGGGTTGTCCTGTCGTCAGGCAGCCCTTCGGTCGGCCGGATTCCAAAGTCTGGGTCTGGCTTCGGCTGGTGTCGCACTTCACCCGACGTCATTGCGGCAGTTATTTGGGTATAAAGGCATCAGCCGACGCCATTTTCCTCAGTCTTTCTTGCCGCGTGGCGCCCGAAGCAGAAGCTGTTCGCAAGTGCCGGTCGGTCAGATCCAGAGATTACTACTACCGAATACTACTTCGAAGACTTCTATAAAGCTAAGTACCCCGTTGGGGACTCTTTCTTGCCTCAGCCGATGTCAGAGAAAGTTAATAACTGTTTATCTTGTGGGAAACAAATACCTCATAAAGATTTCCACTCCTATTGCATACATTGTTTAGGCCCAGACCACGACATAGCAGCTTGTCTAGCCTGTGCTTCTTTTAACCGATGAACGCTTAGACGTCGGTCGGACTTTGCTGAGCAGATTTTCGGCTCCGATTTTGCCTACATTATGCCGTCGGATCCTCCGACTACGCAAATAACCAAAAAACGCAAAGAAAAGGACCGACACTCGCGGTCCGCGGTTTCGGCCGAAACCGTGGTTAAGCAAACCACGAGTGTCTCGGTTTCGGCCGAAACCGAGCAAGCGGTTCTTTCTTCAGCCGATAACTTGCCTTCTACCGAGGCCTCTTCTAACCTGGTAGAAACGGCTTCTGAAATCCAACCTTCTGTTGCAGTTTCACAGGATTTATCAGACACCATTCCCCTGGATATTTCTACCCCTGCACGTGGAGCTGCTAGGCCTCCTCCAGCCATGTCTATTAAGGCCTTTGCCAGGGCTAAAGCAGCCAAAACATCAAAACCTGTGCCTGCCAAGCCCCCCTCTCACAGGCCCAGCACGAGCTCCCATATGCTTTCTTTGGCTGAGGATCTCATCTCTTTAATTCGTGGAGCCCAGCCTCATCCAGACAGGGCCTCTCTCCCTCCTCCAGAAAAGAGGCCTAGAGCAGAGCCCCCTGAGCCAGTATCCACAGATGATTCCTCTGATGACTCAGAACATACAGACCCTCCTGAGGCTTCTTATTCTCCTTACGAAGACTCTGATGCTGAGGAGTCCATCCCTTCAGCCTCTCCTCCTGAGGAATTTTCCTTTGGGGAAACCTTGCATGCTATGAGGGAACAATTTCAGTGGCAGGGCCAATATTTCTCAGACTCCAGAAAAAGGCTTAGGACCTTTCTACATTTGCCACAGCATAGGTCTTTAGCTATACCTCCAGTTCTTCCTGTTGTTGATGATGCATTTAATGATGCTTGCACTGCTCCTGATTCTTTACCTCCGGCTCCTGCTAAGCCCGATAGGTACTACAGGGTCCCGGACACTCATCACCACTTATATAAGGCTCCTCTTGCGGATCCAGAGACTATCTCCCAGGGTCCTAAAGCTGTAGCAGCTACTTCTGCTAAAAACCCCCTCCCCTCTGAAAGGGAATCCAGGTCCTTAGAGAGATGGGGTAAAAAAGTTTACACCTCTGCTACTCTGTCAGCTAGAGCTTTGAACTGCCAATTTCATATGCTTCAATATCAAGAGTTTATGCTTGACCAGTTGACTAAAAAGCTGTCCTCTGAAGAATCTTTAGATAAAAAGTATGTTCAAGAAATGGTACATAATATACAGCAGGTTAGTAACCATTCTTTAAAATGTGGCTATGATGCACTGGAGGCTTCCTTTAGATCAGCCATGACTGGCACAGTTATCAGGAGGCATGCATGGTTGAAAGAACAGGCATTACCAGAACACGTCAAATCTAAGCTTTTGGATGCACCTATGGACAAGGTCAATTTATTTGGTTCCCCTGCACAGCAGGTACTAAAAGATGGAAGAAAGCAAAATCTGTGCAAACAGTGAAAGATTTCTTACAAGTTCAACCTCCAAGGTTTAGCAGGAACTGGCCCTCCAAGAATTGGTCCTTTCCGGACTCCTCTAAGGCACAAAGAGGCAGGAATAGGCGCTCTAGAGGCAGAAACCAATCCAGGGGTGCCTACAGAGGTCGCCAGTGGCAGGGTAACAACCAACGAGGCACGGATACAGCCACCACCAGTACAACAACTCAATCACAGTGACTTGGCGGTGGCACAGCCTACCAGGGAACAACTAGAAGCACCCTTAGGCGGAAAGCTTACCTTATTTTCAAGAAACTGGCACTGCATTACACGAGAAAAATGGATTTTGCAAACTATAGACCAAGGTTACAGGTTCCATTTCCATACTCTACCAGGAAAGAGAGGAATGCCAAACCTACCACCTACTCAAAGGACAGAAGCTCTAAAACAAATATCTCAATTATTAAAAATGAGAGCTGTGGAAAAGGTACCATCTATGGAGCAAGGGAAGGGATTTTACTCCAGACTCTTCCTGGTACCAAGAAAAGAAAACAAATGGAGGCCTATTCTAGACCTGTCCGCTTTAAACACATTCCTCATTGTTCCAAAATTCAAAATGCTGACCCTACAGCAGCTTCTTCCCATGCTGGGCAAGGAGTCTTGGCTGGTAACTCTAGATCTCAAGGAGGCATACCTGCACGTCCCCATAAGACCAATTTGCAGAAGATACCTCAGATTTCTTGCAGGATCAGAGCATTATCAATTCTCAGCATTGCCCTTTGGCTTATCTACTGTGCCCAGAATGTTCACGAAATGCCTGGCATCAGTAATCGCTCATTGCAGACTTCAGGGGATTCAAATCTATCCCTACCTGGACGACTGCCTGATACAAGCGGACAACAAAAACAAACTAACAGAAGACTTACAAAGAGTCATCTACCTGCTGCAAGCCCTGGGATATACAGTCAATACAAAAAAGTCAAGGCTGATCCCATCCCAAAGAATAACTTTTCTGGGTGCAGAACTGGACACATCAAAACAAATGGCATTTCTAACTGCAGAAAAGAAAGAGCAGCTTCCTCTCTACTTCTTGGCTTTAACAAAGCAGAACCATCTAACTGCAAGAAAAGTGCTACAAGCTCTAGGCTTCATGGCATCCTGCATAATACTGGTCCCTCATGCCAGGCTGCATATGAGAAAGCTACAGTGGTACCTAAAGAATTTGTGGTCCCAGCACAAGCACAGCCTAGAAACCAAAATTCCAATGATCCCATGCCTGAAGCAAGAGTTCCTATGGTGGGCTCAGGCCTGCCAATCAAACACAGGATTGCCCTTCTGCAAAAGACAACCAAGACAAACCATCACGACAGATGCCTCAGACCTCGGTTGGGGGGCACACATGATGGACAAGTGCATTCAAGGCCTATGGACTCAAGACCAGCTGCATCTGCACATAAACCTAAAAGAAATGATGGCAGTAAAATTGGCAATCCAGGCATTCAGACCTTTTCTCCAAGAAGGCCAGTTGATGATAAGGACAGACAACACCACAGTTATGTGGTACATCAACAAACAGGGAGGCACACACTCATACCCTCTATGCCGGCTGGCACTGGACCTATGGGATGTGGCTCTGAGCTACAACATTCAGTTACAGGCAATTTATGTAGCAAGGAAGGAGAACATTCTAGCAGACATATTAAGCAGAACTACAACAGATGCCCACGAATGGATGCTGCATCCGGACATCTTCAAAACCATCACAAGAGAATGAGGATTACCACAAATAGACTTGTTTGCATCCCCATTCAATCACCAGTTGAAGAAATTCTGCACAAGGACTTACCACCCACTTGCTTGGAAGGTGGACTCCCTATCTTTCAGTTGGGAAAACCTGACAGCATACGCATTCCCACCACTTCCTTTGATGCACAAGGTGCTTCTGAAGATCAAAGAGGAGCATCCGAGGATCATTCTAATAGCCCCAGACTGGCCATGACAACATTGGTATCCACTGCTGAGGAGCATGTCCCGGGAACAAATATGGACACTGCCCCTGATCCCGTTACTGCTAACACAGAACAACTACAACATCCTGCATCCAAACCTAAAAACTCTGAAGCTAACTGCCTGGAACATTACATAACGGCAGTTAACCCAAATTGATCCCAAAGGGTTAAAGACATAATTATGGAGGCTCGTAGACCTTCAACAAGAAAGAATTATGCAGCAAAATGGAAAAGATCTCTCATCTGGAGTACTGCAAAGGGGCAAGATGTGACACTGGTGAACATAGCCAACATCCTGGAGTACTTGGCGGAGCTCTTCCATACAGGCCTGTCCTATTCTTCCATCAAGATACATGCATCAGCTATTTCAGCAGAATACAGCTTGGATCCTCCTGTCTTCTCGCATCCTCTGCTCAGACAGTTTCTGAGAGGAATTAAAATGTAAAACCTCCCAGGAAACCTCCATTGCCAGCATGGGACTTGAACTTTGTGCTAGAAAAACTGACTCTTCCTCCTTTCGAACCAGCAGCAACAGCAGAATTACAATACTTATCCTGGAAGACTGCTTTCCTGCTGGCAATAACTTCAGCAAGAAGGGTCTCTGAACTACAGGCATTAATGGCAGTGCAACCCTTCCTGATCTTCCATCAAGATAGAGTGTCCATGAGAACAAATCCTACATTTATGCCTAAGGTGGTATCCAGAGTCTCTTTAAATCAGGCTATCCACCTTCCTACATTCTTCCCCAACCCACAGAACCAGGGGGAAAGGCTCTTAAATACCTTGGATGTACACAGACAATTACGCTACTACCTGGACAGGACAAAAAACAATAGAAAAACTGACCAGCTTCTAGTAGCATATGCAACAGGAAAGGAAGGAAAACCAATTTCTAAACAGACAATCTCCAAATGGATAGGAAATTGCATTAGATTTTGTTACTCCTACCATGGAAAGAAAACTCCAGAGAACATCAGGCCTCACTCCACAAGGGCTACTGCCACTACCACAGCTTTAAATGCAGTGGCTACCAAGGACATTATAGAGGCTGCTACTTGGACCTCCGTGCATACATTTGCCAAGCATTATAACTTACCTCTATACTCTAGATCCCGTGCTGGTTTTGCCACGGCTGTTTTGCAAGGGATCCTAACTACACCATAATATCTTCTCATTTCCTCCTCCCCTAGCTTAGCTATGGTATTCTACCCATTTGTAAAGACTGCAGATGCATCCTTGAAGGACATAGTACAGTTTTGTACCTACCATAAATGTAGATGTCCGAGAGGAATGCATCTGCAGTCAGGATTACCCACCCTCCTTCCCCTCTGAGATACTCCTAGGGTATTTGCCAATCTTCAGCTAGCTTGGGGGGGGATCTATTATGGTGTATTTGTTTGTATATATGTACATACATGCTTATTTTGTGTGTTTGCTCTCTACTATTTGGAAACTTTGACATTTATCCAAATTTAGCCATCCAAGAGGGCACCTGGCATCTGGGGCAAGAAACACTGAGGAAAATGGCGTCAGCTGATGCCTTTATACCCGAATAACTGCCGCAATGACGTCGGGTGAAGTGCGACACCAGCCGAAGCCAGACCCAGACTTTGGAATCCGGCTGACCGAAGGGCTGCCTGACGACAGGACAACCCATTTGTAAAGACTGCAGATGCATTCCTCTCGGACATCTACATTTATGGTAGGTACAAAACTGTACTTTTCATCAGAATGTTGTGCCCATTAATAGTAGTGTTAATCCCATTTTTCCTCTCAAAAAGAAACAGAAAACTATCTACTCTTCAAATTTCCTTGGATAGGAGTAGTTTATTGGGTCTGGCTCAGGGCTTAATTCAGGCTAATAGTCCTTATACAGTCGTTTCTGGTAAAAGAAAGAAGAATACATCCTTTCCTGAATGGATTCAAGATGTTCGTCGTGTTTCACTGTTGTAGTCATCACATTTGAGTTATCTGCTTGCAGGTAGCCCTCAGTCGGCCTGATTATCAAAGTCTTGGGTCCTGCGTCAGTTGCTGTCTCGTCTTCCATGATGTTAGGTAGTCAGGGGTATGAAGCATGCAGCTGATGCCATTTTATCAGTCTTTCTTGCCGTGCGGTGCCCAAAGCAGCAGCAGTTCACAAGTTCTGGTCGGCCGACTCCTGAAGTTTTCGTTTTCGAGTTTCAGATCCGAAGTCTTCATCTAAGCTAAGTACCCCATTGGGGAAACTTTTTCTTGCTCTAAAGCGATGTCAGTAAAAGTTAACAATTGTATTTCTTGTGGAAAGCAAATACCTCATAAGGATTTTAATTCGTACTGCATTCCTTGCCTAGGGCCAGACCGCAACATACCTCGCTGTTGGTTTTGTGCCTTATTCAATCCTCAAAATATTCGTCGTCGGTTCATTTTCGCATCTAAATATTTTGGCACTTGGTTCAAAATGGCTTTGGTAAGTCACCTGACTACCGACATTCCTAAAAAACGCAAAAATAAAGACAGAGACAGACCGCATAGGTCCAAAGCTGCCGACGACGCTTCACCTAAGCTAGTCGCCAGTTCGCCGGTACTCAGTGAGGCGCTTTTGCAGCCCCTGATACCCACTACTTCAGATTCACAGGCCTCTACCGATACCCATTCAGAGTGCAGTATGCCGCGAGATGCTTCTTCGACTGTGGAACCTGCAGATGTCTCTACCTTTGATGGGTCTGGAACCGCTGTGCAGGCACCGGCTTCTGAGGGTGTATTCAGGCCTACTGACTTGCATATTAAATCAATGCCATCTTCTTCTTCAAGGCCTAAAACTCAATCCATGCCTAGAAAACCGACACCCAGACCGCATGGTCAGGCCCCTATGCATAAAAAACAAATGACAAGATTGGCTGAAGACTTTATTACTCTAATCAGGGGAAGCCACTCTTCTATCTCTAAGAGACCTAGGACTGATTTTCCTTCTGATTCTTCTGATCAGTATTCTGAAATTTCTGTTTTTTTCTGATGAACAGGCGCTGTCCTTATCTACCTGTGAGGATTCTGATGCAGAGGACTCCATTCCCTCTACTTCCCCTCCAGAGGATTTCTCTTTTGGTGAAACCTTGCATACTCTTAGGGAGCATTTCTGCTGGGAAAGCCAGGATTACGCTGACTCCAAAAAGAGGCTTAGGGAATTCTTACTCCTACCTCAACACAGGCCTTTAGCTATCGCAACTGTACTGGACATTGTAGATGATGCCTTCTTGGAATCTAGCCTGGCCCCTGACACCTGACACTTTACCGCCATCTCCCAGAAAACCTGACAGGTATTATAGGGTACCTGACTCTCACAAGACGTTCATCGTGTTTCACTGTTGCAGTCATTACTCTTGGGTTATCCTGCTGGCAGGCTACCCTCAGTCAGCCAGAATTCCAAAGTCTAGGTCCGGCGTTGGTTGCTGTCACCTCTTCCCTGACATCAGTGCGCCAGGGGTATAAAAGATGCAGCCGACGCCATTTTCTTCAGTCTGCGCGGTGCCTGAAGCAAAAGCAGTTCGCAAGTGCCGGTCAGCCGACTCCTGAGAATTTCAAATCCGAATTTCAGAGCCGAAGTCTTCATTAAAGCCAAGTACCCTGTTGGGGAAACTTTTTTCTTGCTCCAGACCGATGTCAGAAAAAGTTAACAATTATATTTCTTGTGGGAAGCAAATACCGCATAAGGATTTTCACTCTTACTGTATTCCTTGCCTAGGCCCTGATCACAACGTTGCTAGCTGTCGGTTTTGTGCTAGATTTAACCAACGCACTATTAAGCGTCGGTTCGATTTTGCATTTCATTACTTTGGCCGAAGGTTTAATTATATAATGCCGTCGGAACAGCCTACGACTGGAGTTTACAAAAAACCTAAGGACAAGGAAAAGGATAGGCATCCGAGGTCCAAAACCGATGACGAGGCCTCCGCTAGGCCAGTCGCAGGTTCGCGGTTCTCAGTGAGGCACTTTCGCAGGCCTTGGCACCTGCTACCTCAGAGCCACAGGCCGCTTCCAACTCCCATGTGGAGCCAACTGGGCCTCTGGATACTCAAGGTATTGGACACTCTGAAATCACTCCCTCAGATGGGTCCGGAGCCGTTGAGCAGGCATCGGTTTCTGAGGGTGTCTTCAGACCTACACAACTATATATTAAGCCAACTTCAGCTTCAAAGACAAAGACTAAAGCAGCTCTAAAGACAAAGAAACAAGTACAGCATTCTCCTACTCAGACTTCCATGCCTAGAAAAACAGATGCTCAAAATGGCTGAAGACCTAATTACTTTGATCAGGGGTTCCCATCCCCCTTCTGATAAGAGGCCTAGGCAAGAGACAGAGTATGATTCTTCTGATCAGGTTTCCATTTCCTCTGATTCCTCTTCTGAACAGGATTATTCCATGCTTCCCTATGAGGATTCTGATGCTGAAGAATCCATTCGTTCAGCCTCTCCTCCTGAGGATTATTCTTTTGGGGAAACCCTACATACCATGTGGGAGCATTTTCACTGGGAGAGTCAAGATTATTCTGAATCTAAGAAAAGGCTCAGAGACTTTCTGCTACTTCCTCGGCACAGACCCCTTGCTATTTCACCTGTTCTAGACATTGCAGATGATGTATTCTCAGAGTCCGGCCTGTCCCCTGACTCTTTACCCCCTGCACCTGCTAAGCCAGACACATATTACAGGGTCCCGGATTCTCATAAATTCCTATATAAAAACCCCGCTGCTGACCCAGAAACTATATCTCAGGGTCCCAAAGGCATTAAAGCTTCCACTGCAAAAAACCCTGTCCCCTCTGATAGGGATTCTAGGGCTCTAGACAGATGGGGGAAAAAAGTTTACACTTCTGCTACCTTGGTTGTAAGGGCTTTAAATTGTCAGTTTCATATGCTTAAATATCAGCAATATTTAATGTCACTGCTTAAACGGAAATTGTTGACAAATACTGAATGTTTAGAGAACAAGGAAATACAGGATTTATTGCATGCAGCTGAACAAGTGGGAAAGCATACTTTGCAATGTGGTTATAGTTTCTGTTATTAGAAGGCATGCTTGGTTAAAGTAACAGAATCTGCCTGATCATGTTAAAGCAAAATTATTAGATGCTCCATTACAGCATGATACTTTGTTTGGTACTAAAGCAGAAGAGGTGTTGAAAAAAATGGAAGATAAAGCAAAATCCATGCAGACAGTCAAGGATTTCTTACAGGTACAGCCACCCAGGTTTAGCAGGAACTGGCCTTCTAAAAATTGGTCCTTTCCAGTATCAGACAGACCACAAAGAGGCAGATACAGGCATCCTAGAGGCAGATCTCAGCCCCAAGGCTCATACAGGCCTAAACAATGGGGTGCTCCTACCCCCAAAAGCGGAGAAGGCAAATCACAACCTTACAGGAAACAGTTCCAATGACTTTCCTCTACCAGATCCAAGCACATTTCTTTCGGCAGCCCCCTTAGGGGGAAAACTAGCACTTTTTTCATCAAATTGGCAAATGGTTACCCAAGACAAATGGGTCCTGAACATAATGTCCCAAGGCTATAGGTTCCATTTTCACACCCTAACAAGGTCAAAAGGTATGCCAGACCTGCCACACAATCAATGGGCAGAGGCACAAAAACAAATTACAGCCATCATGGACATGAGGGCCATTCAGCAAGTACCACAACAAGAGCAGGGGCAAGGATTTTACTCCAGACTTTTCCTAGTGCCCAGAAAGGACAAAACCTGGAGACCAGTACTGGACCTGTCTATACTAAATACGCTTCTGGAAGTTCCAAAATTCAAGATGTTGACTCTACAGCAGCTACTGCCCATGCTGGGCAAGAAGGCTTGGCTCGTAACTTTGGACCTAAAAGAGACATACCTGCATGTCCCAATCAGACAATCTTGCAGAAGATGCCTCAGATTCATAGCTGGCTCAATGCATAACCAATTCTCTGCACTGCCCTTTGGCTTGTCTACTGTGCCCAGGGTCTTCACAAAATGCCTGGCACCAGTAATTGTGTTTTGCAGACAAAGAGGAATTCAAATATATCCCTACTTGGACGACTGCCTAATTTAAGCAGAGAGCAAAGACCTTCTTCTAGAGCATCTGGCATTTGTAAAAAGATTACTAATTGGCCTAGGGTACACAGTAAACGAAAATAAATCAAAACTAGTGCCCTCTCAAGAGATTATATTCCTGGGTGCAAGCTTAAATACATCTGCCCAGATGGCTTATCTCATGCCAGACAAACAGAAGCAACTGACTTCTTATTTCATGAAATTGGCAGCAAAAACCCACTTATCTGCAAGGAAAATACTGCAGGGGTTTCATGGCATCCTGCATTCTACTAATTCCATATGCCAGACTGCATATGAGGAAACTACAATGGTATCTAAAAAGTGTTTGGACTCAGCATTGCCACAGCCTGGAGGCAGTAATTTCACTCATTCCCTGCCTACAACAGGAGTTTCGATGGTGGGCAGAGGCCTGTCACCACAACAAGGGTCTGCCATTCAGTTTACCCACAGACAGACAGACACTGACAACGGATGCATCACATTATGCCTGGGGGGCCCATGTGGCAGGCAAATGTATTCAGGGCACATGGCCTGCAAACCAGATGCATCTTCACATCAATCAAAAAGAGATGCTAGCTGTTCAAAATGCCCTGACAGCTTTCAAGGACCTGCTTCAACCAGGACAGCTACTGATAAAGACAGACAATACTACGGTCATGTGGTACATAAGCAGGGAGGTACACATTCCTACCCCCTCTGCAGACAAGCAATGGCCTTATGGGACACAGCATTGACTTTTCAAGTTAACCTGCAAGCACAATTCCTGCCAGGACAAACAAATACACTGGCAGACGAACTAAGCAGAAACCTCATGGATCCCCACGAATGGAAACTGGATCCACAAGTCTTCAGCATGATTACAAGGAAATGGGGATGCCCAGACATAGATCTATTCACCTCCCCTCACAACTGCCAATTGCAGAGATTTTGCACAAGGATTTATCACAAGTGACGCCCTATCCTTCAGCTGGAAACATCTGACAGTATATGCCTTTCCTCCACTGCCTCTTCTTCCCAGGGAAGAGAAGCCAAAAATGATACTGATTGCACCAGACTGGCCATGCCAGCACTGGTACCCAATCCTAAAGAGCTTGTCTCAAGATCCAGCATGGATATTGCTTCAAAGTTCTCACTTGCTGACCCAACAAAACCGGATTCTGCACAGCCAACTCAGAACCTTAAATCTGGCAGCATGGCGGATAATGTAGCCATTCAGAACACTCCTATTTCAAAAGCTGTTATGGATATTATCTTGGAGGTCAGGAGGCCCAGTACCAGAAAATCTTATGCAGAAAAATGGAAGAGATTCTTTGCTTGGAACCAGGAACAAGGCATTGACACGTGTGTACCAAATGGTTTACTATCAAAAATTCGAAACTCAGAATAAAACGTGTCTGAATGTTCGAATTTAAACATCGGAAATGAACATTTCCGTATTTCCCTAATGTTGAAAACAGCTGTGTATTGTTGAAAATGTCGCTCGTGACATTTCTGACAATACACAGCACTCCCACCCGTCCCGTAACTCCCTACCTAACTAGCCTAAACTCACAGTTATGCAGGGGGGCTGTGCCCCCCACATCCCCCCAACTTAATATTCCAACTCCGAGATCGCACTACAGTGAGGAAAGGGATGTATTTCCCTAACCGCACTGTACCGCGATCCCCTCACATGAGTGAACGTTATAATTGCGAATGCACAGTCCATTCGCAATGATAACGTCGCTCCTAACCTTTCTACCGAACTATGAAGTATTGAACATCTGTTGTTCGAATACTTCATAACCCGTCTGATACTGCGTTGGCATTGTGATAGTAAACCGTACCAAATATCCCTCAGATTTTACAATACCTGACTGAGATGCTGAACAAAGGCCTTTCTTTCTCATCAATTAAGATTCATGCCTCTGCCATTTAAGCCCATTACAATACGGAACCACCTATTTTTTCTCATCCTTTAATAAGGGAGTACCTCGGAGGGGCCAAAAAATTATGCCTCCAAGGAGAGCACCAATTCCGGCCTGGGACCTCAATTATGTTTTGGAAAAACTCACACTGCCTCCTTTCGAGCCAGCATCAACAGCGGATATAAAATTCTTATCCTGGAAAACAGCTCTGCTCCTAGCAATAACCTCTGCAAGATGAGACTCGGAGTTACAAGCACTCATGGCTGTGGAACCTTTAATCATTTTTCACCCAGACAGGGTTTCTCTGAGGATAAACCCAATATTTATGCCTAAGGTGGTGTCCAGTGTGGCCCTCAACCAAACCATTCACTTGCCTACCTTTTTATCCAAATCCACAGAACAAGGGTGAGAAAATTCTGCATTCTTTGGACATACACAGGCAGTTACGCTTCTACTTGGACAGAACTAAAGCTTTCAGAAAGACTGAGCAAC
Organism: Protopterus annectens; assembly: GCF_019279795.1. Taxonomy (NCBI): domain Eukaryota; kingdom Metazoa; phylum Chordata; order Ceratodontiformes; family Protopteridae; genus Protopterus; species Protopterus annectens. Next base: position 1,518,828,697 of record NC_056731.1, on the reverse strand, counting down.
TTTTAGTGTCATATGCTGCATGGTCACAAGGGAAGGCTATCTCAAAACAGACTATTTCAAAACCGTTTCTGCTATTTTCAGCATGGCAGATCAATGCCTAAGGGCATTAGGCCTCATTCCACCAGAGCAGCAGCCACTTCAGCAGCCTTCCTCAGAGGAGTACCAACCAAAGATATCTTAGATGCTGCAACTTGGAGTTCAGTGCACACTTTCAGAAAGCAGTACCACCTACCTCTTTATGTCCAGAGCAGGCTTTGCCACTGCAGTTCTGCAGGGCCTCATAGCCTCTCCTAATCCTGTTTAGCCCAGCCACCCAACCTCAGCTTTGGGATTCAACCCAAGAGTAATGACTGCAACAGTGAAACACGATGAACATAATACAGTTGTGTACCTACCATTAATGTAGATGTTCGAGTTTATTCACTGTTGCAGTCCAGGTTACCCACCCACCATCCCCCTTCTCTTTGCTGGGACTTATCTACACTTCTCTATCCTATACAACCTTTTTGGTGTATTTGCTTGTAGATGAAGGAAATGTTATCTTTGTGCGTGCATATTTATTGGCATATGGCACCTGACATCTGGGGCAAGAAAAACTGAAGAAAATGGCATCAGCTGCATCTTTTATAACCCTGGAGCACTGACGTCAGGGAAGAGGTGACAGCAACCGACGCCGGACCTAGACTTTGGAATTCTGGCCCACTGAGGGTAGCCTGCCAGCAGGATAACCCAAGAGTAATTACTGCAACAGTGAATACACTCGAACATCTACATTTATGGTAGGTACACAACTGTACTTTCCTCTTTTAGAACCCTACTGTGGATCCTGAGACCATTTCGCAGGGACCCAAAGGCATTAAGGCTACTACTGCCAAAAACCCACCCCATCTGATAGAGATTCCAGGGCCCTGGATAGATGGGGTAAGAAGGTATACACTTCTGCAACTTTGGCCATTTGGGCGTTAAACTGCCAGTTTCATATGTTAAAGTATCAGCAGCATATTAGATTGCTTAAAAAGAAAATGAAGTTGATTCCTGACTGTACTGAAAATAAAGAATTACAGGATTTAATGCATTCTGCTGAGCAGGTTGGAAAACATACTTTGCAATGTGGTTTTGATTCATTAGAGGCATTTGGCAGGGCTGCTGTCACTGGGTCTGTACTTAGAAGGCATACTTGGCTTAAGGAGCAATCTTTGCCAGATCATGTTAAAGCTAAATTACTGGATGCCCCCTTAAACCAAGACCACCTGTTTGGCAAAAAAGCAGAAGTAGTACTTAAAAAGATGGAGGAAGAAGCTAAATCTATGCAAACTGTTAAAGATTTCCTGCAAGTACAGCCTCCCAGATTTAGTAAGCATTGGCCTTCTAAGAATTGGTCCTTTCCTGCCTCTTCCAGGCATTCTCAGTTCAAACCCAGAACCAGCAGAACACCCAGGCTTCAGTCCCAAGATACTCACAGGCCTAAGCAGTGGGGGGCTCCCACTTCCAAAGTTGGGAGTCGTAAGACAATGACTTAAATTTAAACCTTCCAAGCCCTGCTCAACTGACTGTTCCTTTAGAGGGGAAAGATCCCCCTGCATGCAGAAAACTGAGAAATTCATTACCCAAGACAAATGGGTTTTAAATATAGTTTCCCAAGGATACATGTTCCACTTCCACTCCTTACCAACCCCAAATGCTTGGCCAGACCTACCCCCAAACCAGTGGGCAGAGGCTCAAAAGCAAGTTCTCTCTCTTCTAAGCATGAGAGCTATTCAACCTGCCCCAGAAGCAGAATGGGGGCAAGGTTTCTACTCAAGACTTTTTCTGGTACCCAGAAAAGATAATTCCTGACGTCCTATCCTGGACCTGCCTATCCTAAACACTTTTTTGGGAATCCCTAAATTCAGAATGCTCACTCTACATCAGCTGCTTCCCATGTTGGGAAAAAATGCCTGGTTGGCAACAGTGGATTTAAAGGAAGCCTACCTGCAGATCGCAATAAGGGAATCTTGCAAAAGGTACCTATACTTCAGAGCAGGCTATATGCACTATCAGTTCTCTGCACTGCCCTTTGGCTTATCTACTGCGCCCAGGGTATTCACAGTGCCTAGCTCCAGTCATTGCATTTTGCAGGCAAAGAAATATTCAGATATACCCATGCCTGGACAATTGTCTAATTCAGGCAGAAAGCCAGGACATACTATTAAGTCATGTGGCATTTGTAAAGAAATTGCTAACTTCTCTGGGGTACACTATAAACGAAAATAAATCGCATCTAGTACCCTGCCAAAAAATTGTATTCCTGGGAGCAAGCTTGAATACAACTTCCCAGATTGCTTCACGCCAGAGAAACAAGTTCATTTGACAGCCTACCTCAAACTACTGGCCACAAAGACCCAGCTATCTGCAAGGAAAATACTGCAAGCCCTGGGGTTCATGGCCTCTTGCATTCTACTAATTCCATAAGCAAGACTGCATATGAGGAAACTACAATGGTATCTAAAAAGCCAGTGGTGACAACATTTTCAGGACCTACAATCAATGATTCTGATCATACCCTGTCTAAAGATAGAGTTCCTTTGGTGGGCAGAGGCCTACCACCTAAACAAGGGATTGCCATTCACTCTACCCCCTGCCGCCCAAACCCTAACAGATGCATCAGACTATGCATAGGGGGCTCACTTGGCAGGGCGGTGCATTCAGGGCAAATGGAACCCGAGTCAAATGCACCTGCATATCAATCAAAAAGACATGTTAGCTGTACAGAATGCTCTGACAGCCTTCAAGGACCACATTCTTCCAGGACAGTTATTGGTAAAGACAGACAACACCACGGTTATGTGGTACATAAACAAGCAGGGGAGAACCCATTCACACTCTCTCTGCAGACTAGCCTTGGCTCTGTGGAACACAGCCTTGAGCTACCAAGTGCAACTACAAGCTGATTTCCTGCCAGGCAAGTTAAATACACTGGCAGATGACCTAGCAGAAATCTCATGGACCCACATGAGTGGAAACTGGAACCAAAGATATTCAACATGTTGAGAAACAAATGGTGGAGCCCAGAGATAGACCTGTTTGCCTCCCCTCAGAACTACCAGTTGGACAAATTCTGCATAAGGACTCCCCACAGACAAGCTTGGAATGTGGATGCCCTGTCCTTCACCTGGAAAAAACAGTTTATGCCTTTCCCCCTCTGCCTCTCCTCTCCAAAGTGCTACTAAAGATCAAACAGGACAAACCAAGGACCATACTGATTGCACCAGACTGGTCACACCAACACTGGTACCCCCTTTTGTGCGGTGTGTCACTGCTGGAACCATGGCACCTGCCTCAGACCCCTGCCCTGTTGTCCCAGCAGGAGGGCCCAATTCTGCATCAATATCTTCAAATTCTGAACCTTGCAGCCTGGCTAATTACCTGATCTCTCTGTTACCATCCCCCAGTAAGCAAGGATGTCATTCTGGAGGCAAAGAGGCCTAGTACTAGAACATCCTATGCTGAAAAATGGAAAAGATTCTGTTCCTGGAGCCAAACTCAAGGGATGGGCACAACAGTGCCCAAATTACCTCATATTATTCAATACTTAACTGAGATGCTTCACAAGGGCCTTTCCTTTTCTTCCATTACAATTCATGCCTCGGCCATTTCAGCTCATTATAACACAGAGCCACCCCTCTTCTCTCATCCACTGCTGAAGCAATTCCCCAGAGGGGCCAAAAACCTAAGACCACCCAGGAGAGCCCCTACTCCAGCCTGGGGCCTTAACCTTGTATTGGAAAAACTCACTCTGCCTCCTTTTGAGTCAGCTGCAAATGCAGAGTTGAAATTCCTTTCTTGGAAAGCAGCCTTCCTTCTAGCCATCACTTCAGCAAGAAGAGTTTCTGAATTACAGGCTCTCATGGCAGTGGAGCCTTTCGTCGTCTTTCATGTGGACAGGGTGTCCCTCAGGACCAATCCTTCCTTTATGCCCAAGGTGTTATCCAGTGTGGCCCTTAATCAGTCCCTTGATTTGCCAACCTTCTTTTCTAATCTACAGAACAAAGGGGAATGAATACTGCACTCCTTGGACATGCGCAGACAACTTAGATTTTACTTGGACAGGACTAAACCTCTCAGGAAATCTGAACAGCTTCTGGTTGCATTTGCTGCAGGGGTAGAGGGGAAGGTAATTTCTAAGCAAACCATTTCTAAGTGGATAGGCCATTACATTCACTTCTGCTATAAGCACCATGGAAAACCTACCCCACTGGGGATAAGACCTCATTCCACCAGGGCTACATCTACCTGTACAGCCTTTCTCAGAGGTGTCCCTACCAGGGACACACTAGAAGCTGCTACCTGGAGTTCTGTACATTCCTTCACCAAGCATTACCACTTGCCAATTTTTACTAAATCCAGAGCTGGCTTTGCCACTGCAATCTTGTAGGGCCTTATAGCTGGTCCTAATGCTATATAATTGCCTCCTCCCATCCTTAGCTTTGGGAATCTACCCAAATGTGATGACTGCAACAGTGAAACACGAAGAACATAGTACAGTTGTGTACGCTTACCATAAATGTAGATGTTCGAGTGTATTCACTGTTGCAGTCCTGGTTACCCTCCCTCCAGCCCCCTGACTTCTATTGACTATACCTCCATTCTTGTTTACTATGCTTAAAGCTTTCTGGTGTATTTTCTTTTTGTTGGAAGTGTAACCTTGTATATAATTGCTTTCCATTATGGGGGCAATTGACATCTGGGGCAAGAAAAACTGATAAAATGGCATTGGCTGCATGCTTTATACCCCTGACTACCTGACGTCATGGAAGATGAGACAGCAACCGATGCAGGACCCAAGACTTTGATAATCAGGCCGACTGAGGGCTACCTGCAAGCAAATAACACAAATGTGATGACTGAAACAGTGGATACACTCGAATATCTACATTTATGGTAAGTGTACACAACTGTACTTTTTTTAATCTGGACAAGAGTATGAAGGGACTGATACAGGATTTTCTTAGATTTCTGAGTCAGATTCAAGGGAGAGTTCAGTTTCTGACTCTGTGTGTTGGGGGGGGGGGGGCGTCTCTCTGAGACCATTTCTAGAATGTGCCACTGTTTTCAGTGGGAGAACACTGGTGTTTTTCAGTCCTGCAGAAAGTACTATGAGTTATTACAGAAGGAATTTCCAGAACCTGCACCCATTCCTCAAGTTCTGTCAGCTTTGGATGATGGGGAAGTGTATGTTACTGCCAGCAGTTTTCCTGACAAGTCAGCCAGCTACCCCTAAAAAAGCACATAGGCTGTATAAAGTTCCTTAGTCTTTTAATATTGTATACACTCTTCCCTAACCTGATCCAGCAGCTGTAGTTTTAGTTAATCTGTCAGCTGCTAAACACTTAGTTGATTCCAGTCTTATTCTTTCTGACAAGGATGGAAATATTATTAATTATGGGGAAAAGTGTATGCTTCTGTAACTTTGATTTTCAGAATCTTTTAATTGTCAGGCTCATATGTTAAGGTTTGTTCTGCCTAATTGTGAAAGTATGATGAATAGTTTATCCGAAGTTCCTTCTAATGAGAAAAATCTACTGTAAATAATTTAATTTCCTCCATTGTTCAAGTCACTACTCGTTGTACACAGTGTGTGTGTAAGACTCTGTTGAAACTTCTTCCAGGGCTATGACCACTGGTACTGTTTTGAGGAGGTTTTCATGGCTGCATTCTCAGAACCTCCAAAATTATGTTAAAAAATGAGACTTTAACATTTGCTTTGGGTAGAGATTTAGTTTTAGCCCCTCTACTGCATAGATGCTCAAAAAGTGTGATGAAAGGTGTAAGCTGAAACAGGGAAGCCCTCCATTTCCAAGTTTTCCACAAGATTCTCAAACTCCTCATCCAGTTTTGGTAAGAAACAAAATACAGTCTCAACAAAATACAAGTAAACAGATGTTTAAGAAGAAATGGCAAGGGAGTTCCAAGATGAATTCTGGAAACTCCCAAAGCCAAGGACAATCCACCAAGTCAGATTAATTATTTAAGAGACCTTGTACCTCCACCCACCAAAGCAGCCCATTTTTTCCAGAAAGTCTGAATCTCTACTTTTCTCCTTGGCAGCAGATAGTTTCAGACAAATGGGTTCTGAAGGTCATTCTTCAAGCTTACAGATGACGACTTCTTTCAGCTTTTCCTGGTTAGGGGTCGCCACAGCGGATCACTTGTCTGCTCATGATCGGCAGTGGAATTTTACGATGTTGAGTTGCCAGCCCGGCGCCCAACCTTCCACAGAAGGCACACACGCATGCTCTCACACCTAAGGCCAATTTAGAGTGTCCAATCCACCTATAGCACATCTTTGGGATGTGGGAGAAAACCGGAGCACCCGGAGGAAACCCACGCGACCACAGGGAGGACATGCAGACTCCGCACAGAAGGTACCCCAGCCAAGGATCGAACCGGAGAACCTCTTGCTGTGAGGCAGCAGTGCTAACCGCTGCACCACTGCGGCCGCCCCCAATCTTGCAGATGACATAGGGAAGAAATTCCTTCTTTCCAGGGATAATTTCTCATTCTCCAGACCAGACTCTTGTTTCTACCTGTCCATCACAAGCTATCCCAGGAAGTAATAGAACCAGTGTCCCCTTCTCAGGTGGAAAAGGGTTTTTATTTAAGTATGCTTTTAGTGCCAAGGAAAGAAAGTGCTTTGAAACCAGTTCTGGATATTTCTATCTTTCCTAAACCTGTTTGTGTTGGTGTACACATTCAAAATGATGTCACTTTACAACCTGTTTCATCTTCTTCCTCATTCAAGTTTCCTTGTAATTTTAGATTTAAAAGATCCTTATCACATTCTTATTCGTCCAGACATCAGGTGTTTCTTACGGTTCTTTGTTCTGGATGATATTAGTTCTCTGCCTTACCTTTGGACTATTCACAGCACCAAGAGTGTTCATAAAGTGTATAGCTGCAGTTCCAGCTCATTGCAGACTACAAGGTATCCATATTTTTTCATGTTTAGACAACTTGCTTCTCCTTGCAGATTCTCTTTCAAAGTATTAGGAATCTATCTTGCCTGAGAGATCTCTTACACATGCTGAGATTCCAAGAGAACACTCATCTCACAGGATTGTATTTCTGGGATGTCAGCTAGACACCACAGCTCTGAGAGCTTTTCTTCTACTGAAAAAAAAAGATCTATATGTAGCTCTATTTCTGGGGTTTTCTGCTCAGTCTTCAGTCACTGCAAGGGAATACCCCAGGATTTTAGGTCTCATGTCTTTTATGATTCGCACGATACCCTTTGCAAGACTGCACATGAGAAAGCTACAGTGGTATCTGAAGTCTCTGGTTCCATCACCAACATCCCAATACTGGGGTTTGTCAGAAGGGAAATCACTTGGTGGAGACAACTGATATTCCTAAATCCAGGTCTCTCCTTCTCCCTCCCCGTTTCAAAGCAGTCAGTAGCCATGGATGCTTGGGAACAGTTTCAGGAGGGATAAAAGTGCAAGGTGTGTAAGACACTAAGGACAGGTGTAAGTACATTAATATCGAAAAGATACTTGCCCTGATCAAGGCCTTCAACCCTCTGAATTATCTTTGGTCCCAGAGACCTGTCCAAGTTATTATAGATAACACGACAGTCATGTGGTACATCAAGCAAGGGAAACCAGGTTGTACCCCCTTTGCAGACAAGCCATGTTGTCTTGGGATGTAGCTTCACATCATGATCTCACTCTACAGGCATCCTGTATTCCATCAGAGCAAAATTGTGTGGCAGACGAGGTGAGCAGAACTAGAGCAGACCCTCATGAGTGGAAACTAGATCAGGGAGTCTTCCAAGATTTGATCCATCTGTGGGGAGTTACTCAAGTAGACCTGTTGGCCTGCTCTCTGAACAGTCAGCTGGCAAGAAGGCCTGGAAGACAGATGCCTTTTATTTACCTTGCACAGGAATGTTCCTGTATGCTTTTCCATTCTTTCCACTATTCAGGGTACCTAAAATTCAGAAGTAATCCCTCAAGATCATTGTGGTGACTTTACTCTGCAATTAAAAAAGATATTAGTACAAGTTAAAATGTGGATGAGGTAGACTGGAATGATTTACTTTTGTGACTTGATGAAGATTATGTCCTCCTGCTATGGTTATAGCCAGATTAATGAGCAAGGTATGCTGTCGATAAAGAATTTAGAACTGCTTCAACAAAGTATTAGTTTAAGGATGTGCACACTTATGCAACCAGCTTACTGTACGTTTTTTATTTTTTATATTTTTCTCCTAACAGATTTGTTTGTTTTTCAATTGAATTGTACAGGTTATAGGTCACATTAAAGGTGGGAGAAGTTTTGAAATTATTTATTGTGATCTCATTTTTTTATATAAAAAAACTGGCATTTTAACAGGGGTGTGTACACTTTTTATATCCACTGTATATCAACAATGGAGGCATAACATTTCCATTTATCCTGTTCTATAAAGACACTTCTACAGTAAAACCAGTATAACCCACTTGGAACAACACATTGAAGACAGTACTAAATAATGTCAGTATTTTGAACTCTGTGTTGCGGCACTGCAAAGTTATAAAGAAGTTTTCTATTTTTTCTTCTCTTCCACTTTGTTACTGGTTGTTCATAATTTGCTCAGTTCAAAATACTGTCTTCCCATCCATATGTTTGGTTCTGTACATTGGGGATGCAAGGTGTTGAAGTTCTGGTATGCTTATGTAGTTTCTAATAAATTCCTTATGGTGTTGCAACTCCAGCAAGAGCATAGTCTGTTGCCTGACCACTGGTTATGGGTTTATATCAGTTGATAGAATTTTTGGAAACTTGAACGTCATATGGTCAAGACCATATGTTCAACTTTCTAAAAACTGGAAGCATTTGTGTGAAGACTTCTGTACAGTGGGAATAGGGGAATTTACCCTTTTCCCCACTGCAGTGTGTTCTCAGAGTAGATATTTATAATTTGCAGGGGGTGTGAGGCTTCCTTCCCCTGCAAAAATGTAGATATTTGTTGTTTTGTTTCATTAGAGTTTTCAGAAAGTCTAACATATGACCTAGAGCATATGAAGTTCAAGTTTCTGAAAACTCAATATTCTGACATAAATATATATCCATCGGGTGACACAGTTATTTGTTATGTAAAGTACAAAACATTCCTAAATTGTAGGAATAATATCATAATAGTAATGACCACTTGCCATGAAAACTGCTTTGCATGCCTGTGGAACAAGATGCACACACCCAACTCCAAACACAATAGACAACTTATTCTGTATGACAAAAATAGCCTCGACTCAGATATTTTACTGTAATACACTATGAAACTATAAAAACCTCTGCTACAACCTTTTCCCAGCCTAAATGCTTATATTTTGTCATGCTTAGCCAAAATGCAGTACTCATCTGTCTTCATTACCTATCTCTCCATTCTGTACGAGCTCGGATGTTAAGAAATTTTACAATTAAAGTCAGTTTTTTTATATTATGTACTTTTACCATTGTAATTTCTTACTATAGTATTGCACAGTGTACTTAAAATCTTTGTCATAACACTGTTGAAGTAATAACTATATAGGATCAAAAAGAACAGATTATTGCATAGCGCACTTCAACTGCATCTGAATGTTTCACTTTACATTGATAATTAACTGCAAGTACCAGTAAGTGTACTTTATTTCCAACATACCACTGCAATTACACAATCTCTGTATTCTGATTTTTGTTTATAGCATTTGTGGATTTTTTTCCCTTTCTGGACAATTTGGTAAATAAAAAACAAATAAAATGAACACATTGTTTACTTGTATGCTATCTTCATTCATTCATGCATATGTATGTGTGCATGTAGTAACATGTCGGACAGTGTATATATGTAAATGTAACATATGGGATGCCCTTTAAATGTCCAAGGATTATGACCACAGTGCTCAGAATAGGGTACAAATAGGTTCTAATTCTGAACTGCACTATTCCCTTGCTTCGAAGTTGCAGTATCCCAAGGGTGTGCTCCCTGCTTTCAGTACAGGGATCTCAGAAGTTGTATATGTAAAGCAGTGGCTTGCATGGCACAATTCCCTGTGTTAGGGATGGGAATGAAACTCCCATCTAAAAATGTTTTGTTTTTTTTTAATCAAAATTTAACAGTAAGTGATGAGACTTGCCATATCAAATCTCACACTTTGACAGGGAACCTACATAATGTCCTTCAAGGATGCATCTGCAGTCCTTACAAATGGGTTGTCCTGTCGTCAGGCAGCCCTTCGGTCGGCCGGATTCCAAAGTCTGGGTCTGGCCTCGGTTGGTGTCGCACTACACCCGACGTCATCTCTGCTGGTCTTCGGGTATAAAGGCATCAGCCGACGCCATTTTCCTCAGTCTTTCTTGCCGCGTGGCGCCCGAAGCAGAAGCTGTTCGCAAGTGCCGGTCGGTCAGATCCAGAGATTACTACTACCGAATACTACTTCGAAGACTTCTAAAAAGCTAAGTACCCCGTTGGGGACTCTTTCTTGCCTCAGCCGATGGCAGAAAAAGTGAATAACTGTTTAACTTGTGGGAAACAAATACCTCATAAAGATTTCCACTCTTACTGCTTACCTTGTTTAGACCCAGACCACGACGTAGCAGCCTGTTTAGCCTGTGCTTCCTTCAACCGACGAACGCTTAGGCGTCGGTCGGAGTTTGCTGAACAGTTTTTCGGCTCAGATTTTGTGTACATTATGCCGTCGGATCCTCTGACTTCTCAAATTGTTAAGAAACGCAAAGAAAAAGACCGACACTCGCGGTCCGCGGTTTTGGCCGAAGCCACGGTTAAGCAAACCGCGAGTGTCTCGGTTTCGGCCGAAACCGAGCAAACGGGTCAATCTTCAGCCAAATCCATGACTACTACCGAGGCCCCTGCTACCCTAGTTGAATCGGCCTCTGAAATTTTGCCTACTAATGTGGTTTCTCAAGAATTATCGGACACCATCCCATTGGATGTCTCTACCCCAGCACGTGGTGCTGCTAGGCCTCCTGCAGCCATGTCTATAAAGGCCTTTGCCAGGGCTAAAGCAGCCAAAACTGCTAAATCTGTGCCTGTTAAGCCCCCCTCTCACAGGCCCAGTTCCAGTTCCCAAATGCTTACTCTGGCAGAGGATCTCATCTCTTTAATAAGGGGATCCCAATCTCACCCAGACAGGGCCTCTCAACTTCCAGAAAAGAGACCTAGAGCAGAGCCCCCTGAGCCAGTGTCCTCAGATGACTCTTCTGATGATTCAGACAATACAGAACATCCAGAGGCTCCTTTTTCTACTTATGAAGATTCCGATGCTGAAGAATCTATACCTTCTGCCTCTCCACCAGAGGAATTTTCATTTGGGGAAACCTTACATGCCATGAGAGAGCAATTCCAATGGCAGGGACAAGATTTCTCAGATTCAAGAAAAAGACTTAGGGCCTTTCTACACTTACCGCAACATAGGCCCTTAGCTATACCTCCAGTTCTTCCTGTTGTGGATGATGCATTTAACGATGCTTGCACTGCTCCTGATACTTTACCTCCAGCCCCTGCCAAGCCCGATAGGTTTTACAGGGTACCGGACACTCATCACCACTTAGTCTCAGGATCTGCAAGAGGAGCCTTGAATATCTCCCAGGGGCCTAAGGCAGTAGCTTCGACCTCAGCGAAAAACCCTCTCCCTTCTGAAAGGGAATCCAGGTCCTTAGAGATGGGGTAAAAAAGTATACACCTCTGCTACTCTCTCAGCTAGAGCTTTGAACTGTCAGTTTCATATGATCCAATACCAAGAGTTTATGCTTGATCAGTTAACTAAGAAACTGTCCTCTGATGATTCCTTAGATAAGAAATATGTTTTAGAAATGGTGAATAACATTCAGCAGGTTAGTAACCATTCTTTAAAATGTAGCTATGATGCACTGGAGGCTTCATTTAGATCAGCCATGACTGGCACAGTTATAAGAAGGCATGCATGGTTGAAAGAACAGGTCTTGCCGGATCATGTTAAAACAAAGCTATTAGATGCTCCTATGGATAAGGTCAGTCTATTTGGTCCTCCTGCCCAACAAGTAATGAAGAAAATGGAAGAGAAGGCAAAATCTGTACAAACAGTTAAAGATTTCTTACAGGTTCAGCCCCCAAGGTTTAGCAGGAACTGGCCTTCCAAAAATTGGTCCTTTCCAGACTCCTCTAAATCTCAGAGAGGCAGGAATAGACGTTCCAGAGGCAGAAATCAATCCAGAGGAGGTGCCTACAGAGGACGTCAGTGGCAAGGCAATAACCAACGAGGCACAGACACAACCACTACCACTGCAACAGCACAATCACAGTGACTTGGCTCTGACACCGCCTACCAGGGAACAAATAGCAGCACCCTTAGGCGGAAAGTTAGCCTTATTTTCAAAAATTGGCACTATATCACAAGAGACAAGTGGATTTTGCAAACTATAGACCAAGGCTACAGGTTTCATTTCCACACCTTACCAGTAAAAAGAGGAATGCCAAACCTACCACCAAATCAAAAGACAGAAGCTCTAAAACAAATAGCTCAATTAACAAAGATGAGAGCTGTGGAAAGGGTACCACCTACAGAACAGGGCAAAGGATTTTACTCCAGACTCTTCCTAGTACCAAGAAAAGAAAAATTGGAGACCTATTCTCGACCTGTCCGCTTTAAACACATTCATCATTGTTCCAAAATTCAAAATGCTGACCCTACAGCAACTTCTTCCCATGCTGGGCAAGGAGTGTTGGCTGGTAACTCTAGATCTCAAGGAGGCATACCTGCACGTCCCCATACGACCAAATTGCAGAAGATACCTCAGATTTCTTGCAGGATCAGAGCATTATCAATTCTCAGCATTGCCCTTTGGCTTATCTACTGCGCCCAGAGTGTTCACGAAATGCCTGGCATCAGTAATCGCTCATTGCAGGCTACAGGGAATCCAAATTTACCCATACCTGGACGACTGCCTGATACAAGCGGACAACAAAAGCAAGCTGACACAAGACTTACAAAGAGTCATTTGCTTACTACAAGCCCTGGGATACACAGTCAATTTAAAAAAGTCAAGACTGATACCATCCCAAACAAGAACATTCTTGGATGCAGAATTGGACACAGTAAAACAGATGGCATTCCTAACTGCAGAAAAACAAGAACAACTTCCTCTTTACTTCTTGGCATTAACAAAGCAGAACAAACTAACAGCAAGGAAAGTACTGCAGGCCTTGGGTTTCATGGCATCCTGCATAATCCTGGTCCCCCATGCCAGACTGCATATGAGAAAGCTACAGTGGTACCTAAAGAATTTATGGTCTCAACACAGGCACAGCTTAGAAACCGAAATACCACTAATCCCATGCCTGAAACAAGAGTTCCTATGGTGGGCTCAAGCATGCCAGTCAAACCCAGGTTTGTACTTCCACAACATTCAAGCAAGCCAAACCATCACAACGGACGCCTCAGACCTAGGTTGGGGGGCCCACATGCTGGACAAATGCATTCAAGGCTTATGGACTCCAGATCAGCTGCACCTGCACATAAATCAAAAAGAAATGCTGGCAGTAAAACTAGCAATCCAGAATTTCAGACCATTCCTCAAAGAAGGCCAATTGATGATAAGGACAGACAACACCACAGTCATGTGGTACATCAACAAACAGGGAGGCACTCATTCATACCCCCTATGTCGAATGGCTCTGGACCTATGGAATATGGCTCTGAGCTACAACATTCAGTTACAGGCAATATCTGTACCGGGAAAAGAAAACTACCTAGCAGACATGTTAAGCAGAACTACCTCGGATGCTCACGAATGGATGCTACACCTGGACATCTTCAAGGCCATCACAAAGAAATGGGGAATGCCACAAATAGACCTATTCGCATCCCCACTCAATCACCAGCTCAAGAAATTCTGCACAAGGACATACCACCCACTTGCTTGGAAGGTGGACTCTCTATCCTTCAGTTGGAAAGGCCTGACAGCATATGCATTTCCACCTCTTCCTTTGATGCACAAGGTACTACTGAAAATCAATTAGGAACGTCCAAGGATAATTCTGATAGCTCCAAATTGGCCAAGACAACATTGGTATCCATTGCTGAGGAGCATGTCTCGGGGGGGAACGTGGACACTACCCTGATTCCTTTGATGTTAACTCAGGCGACTACAACATCCTGCATCCAAACCTGAAAACTCTGCAACTGACTGCCTGGAACATTACATAAGAGCAACTAACCCAGATTTATCCCAAAGGGTTAAAGACATTATCCTTGAGGCCCGCAGACCTTCAACAAGAAGGAACTATGCAGGAAAATGGAAAAGGTTTGTCATTTGGAGTACTGAAAGAGGGAAAGATGTGTCAAAGATAGATATTGCCAACATCCTGGAGTATTTGGCAGAGCTTCTCCATACAGGCCTGTCCTATTCCTCCATCAAGATACATGCATCAGCTATTTCTGCAGAATACAGCTTGATCCCCTGTCTTCTCACATCCTCTACTCAGGCAGTTCCTCAGAGGAATCAAGAATGTAAAACCTCCTAGGAAACCACCATTACCAGCATGGGACTTGAACTTTGTGCTAGAAAAATTGACACTCCCTCCATTCGAACCAGCAGCAACAGCAGATCTTCAACACCTATCCTGGAAAACTGCTTTCCTACTGGCAATTACTTCAGCAAGAAGGGTTTCAGAACTACAGGCCTTAATGGCAGTACAACCCTTCCTAATCTTCCATCAAGATAGAGTGTCCATGAGAACTAATCCTACATTTATGCCTAAGGTGGTATCCAGAGTGTCTCTAAACCAGGCAATCCACCTACCTACCTTCTTCCCCAATCCACAGAACAGGGGTGAACGACTGCTGCATACCTTGGATGT
>NC_056731.1:1518021337-1518066337 GCF_019279795.1 Protopterus annectens | reverse complement strand
AGAAAGGTGGCAGATACAAGGAATCCATTGTTTCTGTGAGTATTGACAATGTTGGTGAATTCTGTTAGTGTGGTGGTGGTGCTATGGAAGGGTCTATACCCATGTTGTTGTGTTGCTATTAGATTATTTTCTAGGAGATATTTCATTAATTGCTTGTGTATTACCCTCTCTAAAATTTTAGATAAAGGGGTAGTATGGCTATAGGGCAGTAGTTATTGTGTTCCAGGGTGGTTCTCCTTTTATGTAGAGGGATGATATGTGATATTTTCCATAGCTTGGGTACTATACACTCCGAGAAGGATCTGTTAATTAGGGTGGAGACAGGATATGATATGGCTTCTGCAGCCAGGTGAAGGTATTCAGAGGGTAATTTATCTGTGGCTAGAGACCTAGAGACGTTGGTTTGAGCTTGTGGAGTAGTTTTTCAATGGATTTGGTTGGTTCTGGGTGGAAGCTGAACTTGGGGCAATTGTTAGTTGGGATGGGGGGTGGTTTTGCAGGGGTGGGGATGATGTCATAGGGTTGGTTGTTTGCAAGGGTCTGTATGGTTTTTGTAAAGTATTTATTAAACTGAGTGGGGATGTCTTCTTGGTTGTTATTAAATCATACACATGTATATTGACAAGTGCAATGGACAACTCTTTGCACAAGAGAATATAAACTCAAACTATGTGGGGGACTATGCCCCCCACACCCTGAATGTGGGGAAAAGGCCATATATAACTTTCAACAAAATGAGTTTTGACCAAATGTGTTTTCAGTGAAGTGAGCTTTCAGTCATGTATTTAGTGAAGTCAGTTTCGACCAAATGTGTTTTCGACCATAGTAGACCCATATATTATATATATATATATATGTATATATATATATATATATATATATATATATACACACACACACACACACACACACACACACACACACACACACACACACACACACACACACACACACACACACACACACACAAGAAACATGTCATAGCGTTCTTGTCTTGCCCATGCTAAAAATAAAGTTATTTTCACAAGAATTGTTTAAATGTTACCTTATGGCCATGGATTGCTTCTGCAAAAAAAAAACAAAAAAAACAAAAAAAAAAAACATGTAGACCTCAACTATTTTTTTTCATTGAATAGCATAGTAATACATTACCCATCCTGTACTGCACATAAGTAAAAAGCTAAAAAACACTGTGGCCATTATGATTTAACAGCAACGTATCAAGAAACAGGTACTAAGTGGCTTCAGTACAACACATACTATATCATATCACCCTGAAGTGTTTTACAGTGTTATGAAAATGGGTCCCCATGGAAAAGAATACATTAAAAATGAAACTAAACTGCTTAAACTGCACATGCACAGACACACTGTTATGAAATGAATGTTATATGCACACTTAATTTGAGTTTCTTCCATACTTTTAGTAACCATTTTTAAACTGTTGCTTCTTTTTGAGATAACTTTTTAGGCACTGTCTGAATCCTGTTTTTGTTTCCTTAGATATCTTCAGTTTACTTTTTTTATTTTTATTTTTATTTGTTGACAGGGTGCGTGAACTGGTCCATAAATCCTTTTCAGATATGACCCTGGTGCAAATGCACAGTTAACAGAGAAACAACAGAGATGATAGAAATTCATTTATGCAATTAAGAGTAATTTGTATACTGAAAACCTTGAGTATAGACAGCAGTTGTTTCTGCACATCCTTTTAGTCTTCCTTGTTATGTAATAAATCAGTCTACTTGTTCTTCTGACTTACAAAGTATAAAAAAATTATAACATAGAGGCAACACTGGGGCCTGCTGGATCTAGCTTTGTTTGTGTAACTTGAGCACTAATCCAGGCATTCTCTAAAGTATTCAATTGTATTTATTACTGCTTGGTAGTAACTTGATTAAAGTGTAGCTATCATTCTAAGTCTTTTGGATTAAGCACTTGGGCTTCAGGCCAGTTGTTTTACATTAGGAAGGTTTGTGGCATGCACTGTGGTGGCAGGACAGGTAGCTTTCATCCTTCTAAGTTGGGAACTGCTGATTGAGAGCTCAGTGTCTGTTATTCTTAAAGTGTATTAGTTCTGGTTTAAGCACTTGGGCTTCAGGCCAGTTATTTTACATTAAGAAGGTTCGTGGTCTGCACTCTTGTGGGAGAAGAGTCTGGACTTTGTCCTTCTGAGCTGGGAATTTCTGGTTAAAGGTTTATAGTGCCTGAATATTTGAACTGTATCTTATTGAAATTGGTACACCTTGTTTGCTGTAGCATAGACTAGATCCAGGCCTGCTGAATCTAGCTTTGTTTATATGCTTGTTGTTTGTTTGCTTGTTATTTCCCTGGAACGCTAATTCCACCTAATACGCGGCTTCTCAGTGCTTCTGTGGATCACTAGTGATATCTGCATTGCTTACTGTACTTATTTCCTTGTTTCACTTGAAAGAAAGTTACTGTTTGTCATTTTTGCATTTAAGTTACCTGTAACACATTGCACTTAAGTTACCTGGCACTTGCTCACTAAAACAATTATATAAGTCAGCACTAAAAATTAAAAGCACTACACCCTCACTCCCCACTGGCCCTTGTTTTCAATTATAAAGGAATTCCCAATATTATTCTAGCATGTCCAAAGGTCAGTTGTCAATCTCCTCTCTGGTCCAGCTGGTGAATCTGGGAATCTTGAGGCAATGTTACAACTGCCTCATGTACACAGACAACCCTCTCCTCCTCCCAACAAATTCCAACACATGTGAGAGATGCAACCATATAGCCAAACTGGAGGCTAAGCTCTCTCAACTCAGTACTGGCATAATCAGTCAGGAGGAGAAGGAAACCACACTCACTACAATTCCAGTCTCACATAGACCTACCACGACAGCAAACCAAACACATAATCACACAAAAACATACTGGAGGCTCTAAATAAAGATCTGCCTAAGCAGCAGAGACCTCCAAAGCAGACACCCAAGCAACCGCTACCCCAAAACAAAACACGTGCAACACATATCTCACAAAGCCAGTGTGCCGAACAGTCACAGCCCTTAAGACTAAACAACACACCTGATACACTTGTAATAGGTGACTCTATCGTCAGGCACACTGACATCCCGCTCACCAGGCTGAACAAGGAGAGGGTCACGGTGAGCAGCCTGTTGGGCGCTAGGATCCGCCACATAACACAAGCACTCAGGTCACTCCAAGGCAAGTACAAATATGACTCAGTCATTGTCCATGCTGGTGTGAATGACCTGAGACGTACCTCCCTGGACTACATGAAAAGAGACATAGAGGACCTCTCTGAGCATGTAGCCCAGGCCGGTATGACCCTGACCTTGAGTAGCATCTTACCCTCACCAAGAATGATGCCACAATATGAAGACAAGATGATCAATTTCAACAATTGGCTTAAGTACTTGTGTCATTCAAAGGGGATCCAATGCCTGTCAGCTTGGGATGATATGTTCGACAAGCCATGATGCTTCGCTAGGGACGGCTTGCACCTGTCACCCCTGGGCTTTGGATACTGGCAGAGGCTCTTGCTACCCCATAGTGCCTTTTTTAGGCAAGGCTCAAAAGACAAGCCCACCTCCACAGGTATCACAAGGGATAAGAAACTAAGAGTAATGCTACTCAATGCCAGAAGTCTAAACCTCAAGATGCATGCACTCGAAACTCTCCTTAGCATGGAGAACATCAATATCTGTGCAGTAACAGAAACCTGGTTCAGGGCTCCTGAGAGCACCCCAGCACTACCAGGTTATACCTCATACCATGCTTTTCGGCCCCAAAACTTGGACCGAACCACAAAAGGAGGGGGAGTATCGATATTCATCAAAGATACCCACACCTCCAGGTTGGTGGCAAAGCACGAAGCATCAGAGACTATCCATGTGCAACTAACAGTGGGTAAAACTGCCTTCCAGTTTATAGCCTGCTACAGACCACCCTCCCAAACCCAGGAACCCCACTCGGCCTTCCTGAGAACACTGGAAAATATGAAGGTCTCTCCAAACACCATTATATTGGGCAACTTCAACTACCCAAACATTGACTGGGAGCATTACTCTAGCTCCAACACCCTAGCCCAAAGGTTCCTAGAATTTATAAACTCAAATGCTATGGAACAACTTGTTACCACTCCCACAATAGGGGAAACATACTGGACCTGATCATCACCAACATGGGGACTCTATGCTCCAGACCAGAAGTGTATCCCTCACTGATAAGATCAGACCATAAACTAATCTCACTGGATATTCACATCCCGACCCCACCCCTGCCCAGAAAACCACAGTGAAAAACTTCTCTAAAGCAAATTTCACACTCCTCAAAACCGAGGTGGAATCCTTCAAAGCCCCCGGGCCTGTGGAAAATATGGCCCAGACCGCAGAATCCTTTATAAATGCATTCTATGAACACCTTCAGGAATGCATGGATCATGCGATCCCAAATAAAACCAAGACCCAATCCTCCAAAGGCAGGCGTTCTGTCTGGTGGTCCCCAGCCATAAACAAACTATACAATAGAAGGAGGAAGCTACTACATGATAGAGCAAAATCCCAAAAGGGAAGGCATCACTGATTAGTATTAGCAAAAACTACGGGGACTCATAAAATTGTCTAAGGCCAGCTCTGAGAGAAAAATTGCACAGGACACTAAGGATAATCACAAGGCTTTCTTTAGTTATGTTAGGAACCTGGGTGGTAATTCCCAGATATGCTCAGAATTAGTCCAAAATGACACAAAATACACCAAACCCACAGACATTGCCAACATCCTAGCTGACAGGTTCAGCGCAAACTTCTCCCCTCCCCACCAAAAGGGCAAATATCTATCCCAGCAGAGTGCTGCCCCCCTGACATCTCAGATGCTCAGGTAAGAGCCACCCTCTCCAAAGCAAAAAACACAGCATCAATGGGACCAGACGGTGTCCCAGGCTGCGTCCTACATGAACTCCAAGAAGAGCTAAACCCAAACATAAAACTACTGTTCAATCTCAGCCTTACTACAGGATATGTGCCCAAAGAGTGGTGTACAGCAACAGTGGTCCCTCTCCATAAAGGTGGTGCCTCAACGGATCCTGGAAACTATCGCCCCATAAGCCTGACTAGCTTGGTCTGCAAAGCTATGGAAAGGATCATCATGGACCTCATAAATAAAGATATTGGGGACCTACAGACACTGGATCCTACCCAGTTCGGCTTTGTTAAGGGCAGATCCTGTCTCTTAAACCTGGTTGATTTCTTTGAAACAGTCACCAAGGCCATTGACGAGGGAAGGTGGTCCACACAGCCTACCTGGACCTCGCAAAAGCCTTTGATACAATACCCCACTCGGGCATTATAGATAAGCTCACCAGCTTAAATATAAACCCCTATGTCACTAGATGGATTGCAGACTGGCTCAAGGACAGAACCCACATGGTTAGAATTGCTGGAGCCATGTCAGACTCCAAACCAGTTACAAGTGGCGTCCCACAAGGCTCAGTCCTGGGACCTCTCTTGTTCGGTATATATTTCTCGGAGGTACAGGCCAACATGGAAGGACTGTGGCTGACCAAGTTCGCAGATGACTGCAAACTGGGCGCCATAATCAACTCCCAGCCGACACAAGCATCCTCCAAAAGGGCCTCATAGAAACAGACAACTGGTGCCAGAGCCATGGCCTCAAACTAAACGCCAAAAGTGTATAGTCATCCCCTTTGGCAAAAACAAAGTGCCCACAAATTACCACATAGGTGGTAATCCATTAAGTACAGAAGAAGTAATTAGGGACCTGGGGACCCAAGTTGATAGCAATCTCTCATTTGACAACCACGTGGCCAAAGTGGTTAGAAAAACATTTTATATAGCCCACCTAATCATGAAGGGATTCACATCTAGATCAGGGAGGTCATCGTGCCTCTTTACTCATCCCTCATCAGGCCCATAATTGAGTACAATGCCCCTTTTGGGATGTACCTTACCAGACACCTGCAGCAACTGGAAAGACCCCAAAAGTACCTCACCAAGAGGATCAAAGGGCTCAAACAGATGCCATATGCTGCCCGGTTAAAGAAACTCCAGCTCCACTCAGTGGCATACCGCCTGTTCAGAGGCGATCTGTGCCTGACGTATAAAGCCATGTCCAACCCGGAATTAATGGACATGCTGCACCTCAGAAAATCCAAATCCCATCGAGCTACGCTCAAGAGACTTGAACCTCAGCACTGAAATAAATAGGACATGCTGGAGGGACAGATTCATAACCCAGAGGCTCCCTTCACTCTGGAATAATATCCCAGTCCAGGTTAGGCAGAGTCCCTCATTGACTCTCTTCAAGAGGAATCTTGATGAGTGGATGGGAGATAGTAGGTTTACCCCGGGTATCACTTCTGTGTCACTGTTAGACAGAGGCACAGTATACTAACCTCGAAAAAGGGCATAGCAAAAGAAATTTAAAATGGGTGGCGAAAGCCAAACACATTCTGGCTAGGCTTATAAATGCCCTAGGGCAGATAGCCTAGTATGAACCTATGAACCTATGAACCTATGAATCTTAGGTGAAAGACCTGCTCTGGTATACTTTTTAGTCGAATCTTGAACAGAAGCTGCTTAGTAGATCATGTAAAATATTAAAAGCTGTCAGGCCACAATAGCCTAATGGATAGTGCATTGATCTCCTAAGCCGGGGATTGTGGGTTTGATTCTTATCTGGGGTGATGTGGGATGCCAACATAATGATTAAAGCATTTACCTTGTAGACATAAGGTACAGCGTTTGATTCTCACGTGAGATAATTGCTTAAAATGACTCATAATGGCAGTTTGACTACTACTAATATATGAGCTTATAACTGTTAGAAAAGACACTGGATAAGCAATTTACAAGGGCAAATGGGAAGATATATGCATGGCTTCCAAGTATACTGCAAAGTTTAAAAGATTTAGAATTTTTGCATAGACATTTTTATAGCCAAGCAGATTCCAAAGAATTTTTCCTCAGGTAGATGGCAAATGCTGGAGGTGTGATGGGGAAGAAAGAGACAACTGGGAACATATGTTTTGGTAGTGTAATGAGTTGGCAGATTATAAAAATCCCTTACAGAGTACTCTTTCAGAATTATTGAGTGAGCAAATTGGTGTAACTAAGAAAATTATTCTTTTGAGCTGGGACACAGGATCTGAATTGCATAGCCATAGTAAGATTGTGCTGAGTTTAACTTTGGTAGCTGCCAGAAAGTAATCAGTAGAAAATGGAAGTCTAAACCAGCTGTATTTGACATATTGAATATTGTAACAGAGATAAAAGAACTGGAAGTGGGATCTGTAGAAAAGGGAAGAAGCACATTACATAGAAATAAATGTAAATTGTGGGAACAATGCATGCAGAATAATGTTCTGGAGGAGTGAAGTTTAAGGGAAGGCAGGAATTCAGCAGTTTATGTAATGCTGGACTGAGGATAGCGATAAAATGCACACATATGCTGTATGTAATTGTAAACATTAATATGGTTTGTTTTCTTTTATATTAATGTATGTGTATATCTTTAGTGCTAATTTAATAAAGGTGTTAAAAAACATATAATGCAGCCGTAACATAAGTATTTACATATCTACAGAATGAGAATTTCCTCTTTGGATGAGATCAGATGAAGATGCTACATATTAGGTTTACAAGTTGGGTTGAAAGAAACACTTTACAGACAGATGAGATGGGGTAGAGATTAGCCCTTGTCAAGAAAACATGTACAACTGTACGTTGGTTTAAGATATTCTACTAGCTTCTACTAGCCGTCTCCAGAAAAGAGGATCTTCTATAATCTAATTTCTGTGTGAAGGTAATTCCTGCTAGCAGAGATACTTTTATAGAAGCTTTTTTTTTTTCAGGTGTAAGTCCAAAAGGAGTCTGATTAGTGTTAATGCACCATTGTTATGACTTCTAAGAGGGTTTGGGGAGGAGTTGATTTGTGATTTGTTTCTTAGAAATAGGCAGAAGTTATTATTCAGGATGTTAAATGTTAGTGAGAAAAGAAGAAGGTTGGATTGTGTTGTAAGTGGGAGCCAGATGGCTTCTGTAATTTAACACAGTGATCCTCTAGATGGAGTAGGGGTAATAAATCTACAGGTGGAATTTATGTCTGCCTGAATTTTGCTGGTATTGTGTGCTGAGCAGAGAGACAAGATAGGGAGAGAGTATTCTAACCTCGGTATAAAAACATTTTTTAGAAAGAGCTTGTCTGGCATCCTTTGTCAGGTGATTTGAGATGGAGTTCAGTATGGATTTAGGGGTCTATATTAGAACATCAAAAGTTTAATGGTTCGAATCAGTAAAGGTCGGCCTTTAATGATTGAACCATTAAAATTTCAAATGTTCATAAAAATAAATAAAAAAAAAAAAAAAAATCTATACCAACTCCGAGATCGTACTACATTGAAGTAAATGGAAATTTCCCTCCGGTTACCCATTCGACGTTCTGCACTTTCACTATTCTCGTGTTAACAATGTCAGATTCGACATTGTCGTATTTCGAGAATATAATAGGTAACCTGGATTTAGTATTACTTTTTTCTTAACTTTTACTTACTTTTAGCAGTAGCTATTTGGATAATACATGTAGAGACATCCATGTGTTACTTAAGAGCCCAGATCAACAAATCTATTCATTTAATGTTGTTGACCCTTATTCAGTTCTTATAGTGAACCCATGATCACACAATGCTATCCAGAGAGCATACTAGATAAGTGGGAAATGGAGGAAGATTGTGAAAAGATTGATGAACAGTTTAGAGTCATAAATCTACATGTTGCTCATCCTTCAGATGTTGGAGGAAATGGGATTTTCTGGAGAAAACCAATTTAAATATAAGGAAGGCATGTAGACTCTGATCAGATGGCATCCCAGCTGAGAATTAAACTACAGAAATTCTTGTTGTGAGGAGATAATCCTAGTCACTGCGCCACTGTGCAAGATACCTTGAGAGGCAAAGTACTGCATGCCAGTATCATAAGTGCTTGAAAACATACTGGCATACACTGACCGTTGGGAAGAAATCATAAACAGCTGGATGAAATAACATGGATGCAAGATTTGGGCCATGACAGCAGGGTATGCAGTAGAAAGGCTGCTCAGTATTACTGCTCAGATTATTTAATATTGGTAAGAGTATCTTAGTGAGCAGCAGAGAGGCTCATGGTGGCCTTGAAGAGTTGTCATATGACAGTAAAGGGACTGCTGTACATCAGTGTGGAATAACAGAATAAAGCTTCAAAGTCTACTTGACATCTGAGAAAATAAGACTGAAGGTAGAATGGTTAGTAGACTACAGGTGCAAAATGGTATTATATAAAGTAATTTGTATTTGGATGAGATTCTTTTGTGCTGTTAAGGAAAATGCTTTCTTTAACTATTACTGACTTGGCTGTCCTTTGGGTTATAATTTCAGAAAGAACATGAGAAGAGCTAGAACTAAACCTAAGTTCAACTTAAGATAACTGTTGACAGGGGTGGTGGTGCTTGAAATTAAGAAATGTAATGACAGATTCAGATCTGACATGGTGGATGAGAAGTAGCTAAATACTGTAGTTAGTGCAGAGAATTGAGGATCTAAGCTGTTAACAAGCTGCTTCCTGTTATCAATGATATGGGGTTCAATACCTTCCCCCACCATTTGCCTCGAGTGTGACTTTAAGCAAGTCAGTTTATCAGACAGTGCTTGCAGGCTGCCCCTGGAAAAGGACATTTATGCCTAGTGGTCTTACTTTGTTAACGAATGGATAGTAAAATGCCGTGTTGCTTTTGGATGTCAGGAAAGTCCATTCAGTAACACTGAATCAACATGGCCACTCAAGACTCAAATAGTTAAAAGAGAAAAAAATACTGGAGCTGAAGAAACAGGTGAACATTTTACCTACAAGAATTATAGAACTTGGAGGCCAGATTCAGAGTGACCATTTCCCAGTGGGAACTATTAATAATATAGATGGACGTTTGGATGTTAACCTGACAGATACAGGATTCAGAAGCAGCTCATCTACTGGCTGGTGCTCAGTGGCACACCTTCTTCAGTAATAACGCTATTGTGACAGGCCAGTGAAGAGTGTATTTAATTAGGGAACTCTGGCTGGGAGTTAAAGATGTGTAGTTTATATAGCACAGGCATCCTTGAACATTACAGTGCAGATAAAGTACATAAGGATGTGTATCCTTCAGTGGGAAAAGAAATGCAATATCTCAGGCAATGAATTTTCTCCAAAAATATTATTCTATGAACACTTCCTAGATGATATTATGATTTGCTGGAATGCTACTTCTACAGAAACAGTATATGACTTGCACACTGCTAAGAATTTTTTGTGTATTTTTATGATTATGTTAACAAAGAGGCTCACTTTTTAATCTGTCCATTAGGAAAGTAAAAAATAAAAAGAAGCGTTGCCTATTATCATTTTTAGAAACTTACTGGTAAAGGTATGGCTACAGTGGACAGGTACCCTCAACTCTCCTCCCTGTTATTGTTGCTTCTATAGTTGTTGTTTACATTTTTACATTTTTTTCCACAGAGATGTATAATTTCCCATTTAACCTATTATGCTTTAGGCCATTCTTCCAGTAGTACAATTCAAATGCAGCCATAATATGACATATTTTATATAATTTGCAAACACATGTAGGGTAAGGGAAGTAAAGTCTCTAAGTGATCAAGTGATAAAAATATGGGATAGAAACCACAGCCTTCTAATCTCATATTCATTTTACTGGATGTTACATTAGATAACTGAAAGATTCTTGCAGAGATGCTGCCTGTTCTACCCCGGCATATCTTAATTTTATATAGTTTGTACATTGTGTAGCTACAAACCGATTATTGCAGTAACATAACATGCTGTGGATATAATGGGTTTCTGTGCTGCTTAATAGGGACTGTGTTGATCTCATTCTTCCTGCCATCATTAGAGCTACTGCTGTCGATCGACTATTCCATCACTCTTACACCACTCATCAAACGTTTCTGTTCGCTAACTCCATCAGTGTTTTCTGATTCAATTGCTTTTGCAACTTTGGGCCCAGTTCAGAATCTCAGCAGAGTGACAAGTGTTGCCATCAGGTTTCTTCACCTCCACAAGCAATGCTTTGTTATTTGAAAAGAAAATGGAGCTATCATGAATTATGCATTATACAATGACTAACCATTAGCATTCAAAAACATGCACACTGATTGGTTGGCCCAACCAGCATGCCCGTTGTAAAAGCCAACAAATATCAATAGAAAAAAGTCCAGTTGCCTGGACTTTCTTCTATTAATATATGCTACAGAGATTCCTGTTTTCTTGTCTTTAAAAAAATAATACATTTTCATATCCAGACACTTCAGAAGTACGAGAGAGATGGGACAAAGAAAATACAAGGATAATCAGATACGTTATGCAAAACTGGAGAAACATACCTGATTATCCTTGTATTTTCTATATCGTCTCTTCCCTCACACCAACAGTGGGTTAATCCAGCATTACCCACACCTAGCCATGGGTTATTGCTATAATAAGGCATACTGTCATCAGACATCTTTTGAAACAGTGAAGCAAGTTCTTTCGAAGTAAGCCATCACTGCCAGCAGCCTAATTTTGCTGTGATGTCAGGGATGGGTGGTACATGGCTCCATTCCAAGTTTGGTGCATGTCTTGATGTGTGCATCTGTATCACATCTGCTATTTTTGGCATACTTAACTACAACTCTTCTTTTCAGCTAAGCACGCCATATTTTTAATTTGACCCACTTACTGAAACTGTAGGCATCTTACTCTATACATTATGTTGTGTTAGCTGCCACATGATCTACCAGAAGTGGTTTCACAACCATGCCCCAAATCCTGTTTTCTATCCTTTTTCACTTTGTCATTACTAATGCTGTTACAGTGCATTTTGACCCTCTATCCCTCTGTATCCTAATACTTAGAGTAACTGCTGTAAATGTAATGTTTTCTGGAATCAGTTTGTGTTTCACATATGTTTTATTTATTTATTATTTTATTTATTTTTACATTTGTTGATTGGGAGTGTCTGACTGAGCTAAAGCCCTTTTTCAGTGGATGCCCGGGGAGAAAAGCTCCAGAACATACACACATTACTATAGAGATATTCAATAAGTTGCAAATCTCATACAGTAGTTGCCAAGATTATATAATACTATAAACAAAAGCATGATAATTAAAGCATAAGAAGCAAAAATGGTGTAGTTTTAAAAAAAGTAAGCTAACCTAAAGTTCAATAAGTGGATTACAGGAAACGTTTTGGAAGTTACATAGAAGGAATGGGAATGTAATAGTTAAACAGGACTAACTTGGTTGGTTATGGTCAGGGAGGGTGTGAGCAGTGGCAGGTCCAGTGTTTTTGAAGTAGTCTTTGGTGGCTAGCTGAAATTGTTTGGGGTGTATAAGGTTCCTTATTTCTAGTGGGAGTTTGTTCCATGCAGTAGAGGAGTGGTAGCTGTATAAGTTGCACCCTGTCTTAGATTTCGGTTTGTAAACAGTTAATAGGTCTTGGTTTGCACTTCGGAGATGTCTGATAGGGGAATAGAGGGAGATGAGGGATGACAGTGCTGGGCAGAAAGCTGGCTGATATAGAATGAAGTGTATGATTTGGAGTTCAGATTGGAGAAACAGGTGTGGTAGTTCGAGCCAGTTCAGGTATTTTAGGGAGAGACAGTGGTGAGATTTATATGTTTGTTGAGCTGCAAATTTGGCTGTCTTATGATAGGTCAGTTCTAGTTTGATGAATAGGGAGGAGTTCAAATTTGTGAGTATTTGGGAACAGTAAGTTAAGTTTTACCCCTCAGTTGCCTGCATCTTCTCTTGTGTATCATGTATACTTAGCAAATTGACTCACTGTAATTTCTTTTAGTGTCATCTTCTGACAACTACAGCAAGCTATGCCCACAATTACCTGAATTTTCTGTATTTTTACCATTATTGGCTAAAAACAAAAAAGTCCACTGAGGGACTGCAGTGTTGGTGGGAGAATGCCAATAACATTAAGTGTGGAAAGAGAACTTGTAGGCGGAGTGCAGGAGGGAAATAAAGAGATCAAGTAAAGTGCAAGAAGTAAGAGAACTAGTACAAACAGTGAGGAGGGCTGGGGGTAGTGGAACTGGACGGGGAAAAGTTACAGACAGGAGGAGTAGGGGAAAACAGGAACAGAAAATGAATGGAATCAGTGTCAGGAGCTGAAAGAGGGGAGGGGTTGCTGAATGGATACTGACTCTAGACAACTTAAAACTCTTTTTAGGAAGACAAAGAAGACCAGATTAAATCTGTCTCAGGACTTAGGCCTAGCAAGAAATGAGAAGAGGTAACAAAAGGTTGTCACTAACGGGGAGAGAAGGACAAATTTTGTGGTATATGCTTGTAGATAGTAGCATGCAGAAACAGGTAGGTGGCAGGAAGATGCCAGACTAGGTATTTGGAGAAATGCCTCCTGTGCCAGCAGTCAGAACACTGAAGAGGGATGTGATTAGGGAGTTTAATAACTGCAGCATTGGACAAGATAGAAGAGCTTGGGACACAGTAGGAAGTTGAGGACAGAGACCAGCTGAAAGCCAGTGACATCTTAAAATTAAGACAGAAGGGGTGTGGGCATATCTCAGATGCAAAAGAGGGTAGGATAGGCATTCAGGCAGTAGAAAGGAGAAATGTGGGAACACACAACCACTGACCAACATATGTTCATTGTTATAAGAAAGTCCTTCTATATTGCACAACTTATAAACAATAGGATTATGTGTAGATCTAGGGATGTCATTGCCCACCTTTCTCAGCCCTCATTAGGTTGGTCATTGAATATAATGCCCCCTTTGCATGCATCCATCCAGATGGTCTATTTCTAAATTTTGAAGTTTCAAAACCTTGAATTTCTTATGGTCGAGATCAATATCAAGCCGTTTAAATGGAGATCGCCGTACAGCATGGAATTGTATATTTACCATTTTCCTTACTACTGTAGTGCGATCTCTGAGTTGGTATATTTAATTAGCAGGGGATATGGTGGGTGCAGGGAGGCTGTCCCCTGTAAAAACATAAAAAAAAGATTTTTTTTTTAATTTAAATTTTGAGGTTTCAAAACTTTGATCTTAAGGTCTCGACCATAAGAAATTCAAAGTTTTGAAACTTCAGAGTTTAGAAGTAGACCCTTCCAGACACATGCAACAACTAGAACACCCACAGATATACTTTGCTAAAAGAATACAAGGCCTAAAAAACATGTCCTACATGGACCAACTCAAAGCCCTGTCACTATACTCAATATCCTACAGACTACTAAGAGGTGACCTGTGTCAGCCATACAAGGAATCCTCTGCTTCAGTACTGATGGATTTATTGTACATCAGCAAGTCAAATGGCCCTTCCTGATGCAACCCTCCCCATTTATCTGGGCTTAAATGGGGAGGGTTGCATCAGGAAGGGCATCATGCATAAAAGTTTGCCAAATGATATATGCGAATGACAGTACAGATTTACATTCCGGATCAGTTGAGGCACGGGTTAACAACGACCGCCACCAGTACTATTAGCCAACAGGGTGCTGGCAGAAATTGGGCTACTGTTGGCTGAAGGAGAAGGTGAAGAAGAAGGGGAAGGCATGCTTGAAGGCAGGAAGAGAGGAGAAAGGTTAGGAGTGTGGTAGTGAGGGTAGGAACTTTGAATGCTGGCAGTATGACTGGCATAGGGAGAGAGCTAGCTGATATGATGGACAGAAGGAAGGTTGATATATTGTGTGTGCAAGAGACCAGATGGAAGGGGAGTAAGGCTAGGTGCATCAGAGTTGGGTTCAAATTGTTCTATCATGGTGTGGATGAGAGGAGAAATGGGTAGGGGGTTATCCTGAAGGAACAGTATGCCAATAGTGTTTTGGAGGTGAAAAGGGTGTTGGATAGAGTGATGTTTATGAAGCTGGAAATTGATGGTATAATGATGAATGTTGTTAGTGCATATGCTCTGCAAGTTGGGTGTGCGATGGATGAGAAAGAAAAATTTTGGAGTGAGTTGGATGAAGTGGTGAGGACTGTACCCAAGGGTGAGAGAGGGGTGATTGGAGCAAATTTCAATGGGCATGTTGGTGTAGGGAACAGAGGGGATGAGGAAGTGATGGGTAGGTATGGTGTTAAGCAAAGGAATGCAGACGGTCAGATGGTAGTGGATTTTGCAAAAAGAATGGACATGGCTGTAGTGAATACATATTTTAATAAGAGGGAGGAGCATAGGGTGACATACAAGAGGGGAGGAAGATGCACACAGGTTGATTATATCCTATGCAGGAGGGCCAGTTTGAAGGAGATTGGGGACTGTAAAGTGGTGGCAGGGGAAAGTGTAGTTAGGCAGCATAGGATGGTGGTTTGTAGGATGACATTGGTGATCAAGAAGAGGAAGAGGAGTGTGAGGGCAGCACCAAGGATCAAATGGTGGAAATTGAAAAATGGTAATTGTGAGGTGGAGTTCAGGGAAGAGTTAAGACAGGCACTGGGTGGCAGTGAATAGTTACCAAATAGGTGGGTAACTACAGCAGAGCGAGTAAGGGAGATAAGTAGAAAGGGGCTTGGTGTGACATCTGGACAGAGGAAGGAGGACAAGGAGACCTGGTGTTGGAATGAGGAAGTACAGGAGAGTATACAGCAAAAGAGGTTGGCGAAGAAGAAGTGGGATTGTCAGAGAGATGAAGAAAGTAGACAGGAGTATAAGGAGATGAGGTGCATGACAAGGAGAGAGGTGGCGAAGAATAAGGATAAAGCATATGAAGAGTTATATGAAAGGTTGGACACTACGGAGGGAGAAAAGGACCTGTACTGATTGGCTAGACAGAGGGACTGAGCTAAGAAAGATGTGCAGCAGGTAAGGGTGATAAAGGATAATGAGGGAAATGTACTCACAAGTGAGGAGAGTGTGTTGAGCAGATGGAAAGAGTACTTTGAGGAGTGGATGAATGAAGATAATGACCAGGAGAGAAGGCTGGATGATGTGGGTATTGTGAAGCATGAAGTACAATGGATTAGCAAGGAGGAAGTAAGGATAGCTATGAAGAGGATGAAGACTGGAAAGGCTGTTGGACCAGATGACATACCTGTGGAAGCATGGAGGTGTTTAGGAGAAATGGCAGTGGAGTTTTTAACCAGAGTGTTTAATGAAATTTTGGAAATTGACAGGATGCCTGAGGAGTGGAGAGAAAGTGTTTTGGTACCAATTTTTAAGAATAAGGGTGATGTGCAGAGCTGTAGTAACTACTGATCAGTTATAGCATGATGTTATGGGAAAGAGTAGTGGAAGCTAGGTTAAGAAGGGAGGTGATGATTAGTGATCAGCAGTATGGTTTCATGCCAGGAAAGAGCACTACAGATGTGATGTTTACTCTGAGAGTGTTGATGCAGAAGTACAGAGAAGGTCAGAAG
This sequence comes from Protopterus annectens, assembly GCF_019279795.1. Classification (NCBI taxonomy): domain Eukaryota; kingdom Metazoa; phylum Chordata; order Ceratodontiformes; family Protopteridae; genus Protopterus; species Protopterus annectens. The sequence continues at coordinate 1,518,049,932 of NC_056731.1, read as the reverse complement.
GAGTTGCATTGTGTCTTTGTGGACGTTGAGAAAGCATATGACAGGGTGCCCATAGAGGAGTTGCGGTATTGTATGAGGAAGTTGGGAGTGGCAGAGAAGTATGTAAGAGCGGTACAGGATATGTACAAGAGTAGTGTGACAGAGGTGAGGTCTGTGGTGGGAGTGACGGATGCATTTAAGGTGGAGGTGGGATTACATCAAGGATCAGCTCTGAGCCCTTTCTTATTTGCAATGGTTATGGACAGGTTGACAGACGAGATCAGACAGAAGTCCCCATGGACTGTGATGCTTGCAGATGACATTGTGATCTGTAGTGACAGTAAGGACCAGGTTGAGGAGATGCTGGAGAGGTGGAGATATGCTCTAGAGAGGAGAGGAATGAAGGTCAGCAGGACTAAGACAGAATATATGTGTGTGAATGAGAGGGAGGATAGAGGAATGGTGAGAATGCAGGGAGTAGAGTTGGTGAAGGTAGATGAGTTTAAATACTTGGGATTAACAGTTCAGAGTAATGGTGAGTGTGGAAGAGAGGTGAAGAAGAGAGTACAGACAGGATGGAGTGGGTGGAGAAGAGTGTCAGGAGTGATTTGTGACAGACAAGTACCAGTAAGAGTGAAAGGGAAGGTCTACAACAGGGTAGTGAGACCTGCTATGTTATATGGGTTGGAGACATTGGCATTGACAAAAAGGCAGGAGTCAGAGCTGGATGTGGCAGAATTAAAGATGTTAAGATTTGCACTGGGAGTGACGAGGCTGGACAGGATTAGGAATAAGTATATTAGAGGGTCAGCCCAGGTTGGACGGTTTGGAGACAAAGACAGAGAGGCGAGATTACATTGGTTTGGACATGTGCTGAGGAGGGATGTTTGGTATATTGGGAAAAGGATGCTAAGAATGAAGCTGCCAGGTAAGAGAAAAAGAGGAAGGCCTAAGTTAAGGTTTAGGGATGTGGTGAAAGAAGACATGCAGGTGGTTGGTGTGATAGAGAAAGATGCAGAGGACAGGAAGAAATGGAAACAGATGATCCGCTGTGGTGACCCCTAATGGGAACAGCCGAAAGAAAAAGCAAGTCAAATGGCATCAGAAATACTTGATGTAGGGATCTAAACCTCTTCTGCAACATCAACAGAACAGTTTGGAGGGATAGGTATATCTCGCAAAGGATATTGCTGCTCAGGAACAGACTTCTCATCCATATTCAAGTGCAACTTGGACCTATGGGTGGGAAACAAAAAATGTATCCTAGGGTTGGTCCCTGTACTGCTAATGGACAGATGCAGCTCCTAAATGCTTTATCCCATGCACAGATCCCAAGTTATCTGTATTATGATCCCTCTTATTCTCATTAGGAGTAATATATAATTATCAACAATGGGGTGGGTAATGCCAGTCTCTATCCAAATGGGACAGGTTAATTCAAGCACAAAAAGGGAATTTAGTTAGGCTTAAAATGGCCCATAAGGGCAGATAGTCTAGTACTTACCTATTAACTTATGAGCATAACTTAGCAGAGGAACAGAGCAGAGTAACTCATAGTGTGGCTGAGTAATATTACTATGCAATGCAGGAAGTCTACACAAAAAACTGGGGAACCTGCAGGCAATGAAGCAGAAATGTGGGGTGGACAATGTCAGTTATCACAGAAACATGGGGCACTGTCAAAAGGAGGTGGCATGTGGAGTTTCTTGTTTATAGATTGTTAATAAATGACAGAAACAGGAGTAATGAAGGTGAAGTAGTCATCTACATAAAAGGCAGTAACAAATGTTATGCAAAGAGGAGGAGGAACACCAGCCCATAAAAAGAATCTGAACTTAGGTTACATATCCAGGTGGTTAAGGTTCATGAAAAGGGCAAATGCTGGTGGCTTAATACAAAATGTTAACCTCAGGACATATCAAGAGAAGAATGAATGAGGAGGAGGAGGCCAAAGAGATAAAGATAAGAGGAAGATTATTATAATCATGGAGGATTTGAATCTTCTAGGAGTAGACTGAGAGATTTCAACCTGCATGATACAGAGGGAGCAGCAGATGAAACACTGGAACATGAGTTTAGTCAACGGGTGCAGAATTTGCCAAAATAAGAAAATGTTTGGGCTGTATTTATAAGTACAATAGAAGGAATCAAGGAAGTCTAGATGAAAACATTAGCCAACAGTGATCAAGCTACTGTGTGGTTTACAGTGGAGGAAGGGTATGAACACTCAAATTTCTGGCCTCCATCCCTTATGATAATCTGAGTTCCAAAGTCCCTCCCTCCCCTCTTTCATTGCTATAGACTGTTGTATAGGCTATTTATGTACTCCTCCCACCCATTGTTTTCCATATATGCATGATACAGAGTGCCGAACCAGCTAACCCGTATTGCTGTTGCTTAAACCTCCTTTACTACATATTGTCTCTTGCTTATTTTCTAGGAGCTCAGCAAAGCTTGCAGTCCTAGCCTGCATTCAAAAAATGTTTTATTTGTATCCTTTACCATCTAGGCAAAGTTAAATATCTTTCACTTCTAAATCTCGCTCAAGTTATTTTGAGAGATCGCTACTGTTTCCTACTGTTATGTATGCATTTCACAGATGTTTTTTATACATATATTAAAAAAATGCTCTTCCTCTGACTTGTACTGCTGGAAGACAGTCTTGAAATTGCCTTCAGTAAGGGATTTCTAGCTAGTTGTATAGGTGGTCTGTGGTAGCATTGCACCTGTAGGTCTACTCTCCTTTGTTTTTACATTAGGAGGACTGGGTTTATTCATCTTGTGGCAGGAGGTGCTTGCCTGGTCTGTCTGAGTTGGGAAATACACAAAATGACTCCTTGTGTAGACATTTTATTGGCCAGAGGGATCATTAGTTAGTGTTCTGTTTTTCAAGTGCCACTACAAATTTTGCACATTTGCATGGGTTAACAGTGGCCTGTACAGTAGCAAACATATAGGAAAAATGGTTCATAAAGCTGTACCCTGTAAAGCAGCAATATAGTGCAAATACGTTGTGTGCCAACAAGCTGAGAGCAGTGAGCTGGGAGTCAAGTGACAATATCTCCAGGTTTAGTTGAATTCAGTATTGTGTAAACATTAAAGTTAGTAGAATTTAGTGATGTTTTGCATAATCTGGTCCGATAAAGCACCCTTAATAGCTTTCTAACTCCAATACACCATCCCCTTGTAGCTCATAAATCAAAGGACTGGACAGTATGGATGTGCAATTTCCTAACTTCTCTTTAGCCAACTTTTTGGATACGGACTTCTCGAGACAATGTAGAAATTGTCTCATGATTACAAACAACTACTTAATCCTTAAAGAAACTAACACTGTATGCAAGTGGTATAGTTACACAATGATGATTGAGGCTAAACTCTCACATACAAGTGCACATCAGGTTGCCAAAACCACGTACACAATGCCCACCTCACATAGTACACAACACACCCATAGACTAATGTATGCTGAAGCACTTAAAAGCAATCTTCCTAAACAACAAAGCTCACCTAGATCACACGTTGTTAAAGTTATGCCTCAGCAAGCCCAAAGACAGTCAGAAAAAAACAACTCCTATCATGACACATACGGTCACTCTCAGTGGTGTCCCAAACGCTAAGGCCCTAAGGCAAGTAAACACATTTCCTAGGGGACTCCATTGCAAGATATACTGATGCTCCTCTAACCAGGCTGAAAAAGGAAAATATAACTGTTAGTTGCTTATCTGGAGCAAAGGGTTCACCAAATCATGCATCCACCCAAGTCATTACACCAGTATAATTCCATCATAGACCATGTAGGTGTAAATGATCTGAGATGTACCTCCCTGAACTATATAAAGAGAGACATTATGAAGCTTACAGACTATGTGTGTCAGGCTGGTATGTGCCTGTCACTGAGCAGCATATTACTATTAACCAAGATGATGCACAATATGAGCAAAAAAATGATTAATGTCAACAACTGGCTGTATTTCTTGTGTCATTCTAATGGGATCCAGTATTTGTCAGCTTGAGAGGACATGGTTAACAGATCATGTTACTTTGCAAAGGATGGTCTGCACCTGTCCCCTCTAAGCTACTGAATATCGGCAAAAACTTTATCCACCCCAAAGTACCTTTTTTAGGCAATGCCAGATTGACAAACCTACTGACATAGCAAAACTACTGCTCAGTGCTAGGATCCTAAACAACAAACTACACTCCTCCCAAGCCCTCCTCATACTCAAGAATATAGACATTTGTGAAGTTACCAAGACATGGTTCAGTGCAGCAGAAAGTACCCCAGCAGTGCAAGGTTTCAGTGCCTTCCATACTTTTAGACCAGTAGCTGCACAGCCAAGGGTTAAAGGAGGAGGTGTCTCAATATACATCAATAACAAGCATACCTCTAGGGTGGTCAAACAGGATGACATGCTGGAGTTCTTCCACATGCAGATCACCATAGAAAAAATCCCATACCATATCCTAGCCAGCTACAGGTCAACCTCCATGTCCTAAGAAGCTCACAATGCACACTTGGACCTATTGGAGACACCTAACACCCTAGTCATAGGACACTTTAATTACCCCTCTATAGACTGGGAATCCTATACAGCCTCAAATCTAAAGGCACAGAGATTTCTGGACTTCGTAAATACAAACACCCTTGACCAAACAGTGAATATGGTCCAACATACTGGACCTCATGCTTACCAATATAGGAGAACACTGCACCCCCCACCATGTGTCATCCTCCTCCCTGGTATTGTCCGATCACAAAGCTGTCTCCTTTGAAATCAAAATCAACTCCATAATCCCATTAAAACCTGTAGCAGGAACTTTTCCAAGGCAAATTGCCTTTTATTAACTGATGGATTGCCAAAATTCAATTGCCTTCAAACCCAGAGAACACAACAGCCTATGCTGAATTGCTCTCAGAAACTCTGTATCGCCATGTCAGTGGCTGCATAGAGGCTGCTCATCCTACCAGAAGTAAGGTCAGGGCCAGCCCTAGAAAAAAACACGCTAGTGACATCCCAAATTAAAGAGGGTATATAACAAAAGGAAAAAAATATTGCAAAAATCAGGAAGGATAATTCCCATAAAGAAACACCCTGGGATTCAGTAACTCCTACACTAAGTGTACACCATTCTGAGTGAACAGATACAGACATAACTTACACCTTCTCCCTCCTAATTTTAGTTTTCCTACTGATATTTTACAGCTTTAAATATTAACAGGGATTCATGAAGGTTACCACAAAGTGTAGACTACATGTACACTTAGTGTAATTTTTCTGAGTGACTAGAAAACACAAAAAATGTGATAAGAATTTTCTTGAATATATAGTGTGTACACTTAGTGTAGGCTTTATTAAATCTGGAAACTCTTGATCATGTGATGTATTGTGCACTTAATTAAAATGGTCAAGTGGTTTGTGCAGTTGTATTAGCACTGAGAAAGGGTGTTAACCCAAAAGCCTTGCTTGTAATAAAGAGTTTTCTTGGCATTGGAGATTATTTTCTTGATGTGAGATCACTTTTGGTTCCAGTAATCACAGCAATAACCTTTGCTAACTTTATTAAATCTGGCCCAGAAACTTTCATCAATGTAAATAGGCAACTAAAATGGCTAATTACATCAAGCAAAGCCAACTTTGAGGTTAAGATGTCATCCCACGTGAATGATAACCATAAGGCCTTATACAGCTATATCAGAAACCTCAAGGGCAGCATATAAGAATTTGCTGAACTGGTGGTTAGTGGTGCCACACTCACTGAGCCTGGTGATTTAGCAAACCTGTTAGCAGACAAATTTGGTTTCAACTTTAACCCCGTCTCACCCCCAACCATCCCCTCAAAAATACCCTCAAACATAACCCCTCCAGCTATAACTAGGGAGCATATACTGGCTGCACTCACTAAAGCCAAGAACACAGCATCAGTGAGCACCAATAACATCCCAGGATGCCAAGTGAATAGTCTAAAATAGGACTTATCAGGACCCCTGGAGTCATTATTTAACTATAGTCTTAAAATAGGCTTTGTGCTCCATGAATGGAGGACTACGATGGTCATCCTCCTTCAGAATAGAGGGCCTTCCACAGATCCTGGAAACTACATATCCATTAGTCAGATTAGTCTTATTTGCAAAGCCATGGAAAAAATTATGGAAATTATCAACAAGGACATAGGAGACCTCCAAGCACTAATACAGTTCTGACCCTAATAACAATAGTTCTAAATAGATTTCTAACCTCACAATAAAACCCTCCAATAATTTTCATAAGATGGGACTCAAAGCTATTTTTTTTAGGAATGTTGATTTCTGGGTCTCAAACAACATCCACCTCCAAAAGTATAAGATTGTCTTTTGCATAAGGATAGTAAGTTAGCAGGGCCATAATGCATAACGCATGTTTTACTAACATTACATTTTCATACTATTAGATGCAGACCTCAAATGCACCTTTCCAAAGTATTTAATTACTGAATTATGCCACTTCTCCACCAGCATTGTGACATGTAACTATGCCGGCTTAGAAAGGTTATGGTTGTAAGTATGCTCACCGTTATTTCTTTGTTTTGTTTTCACAATACCACCTTACTACAGTCTTCAAAAAACAACATACTGAGACTTGTTCACCTCTCTGACAACAGAGAGCACCAATGTACTACAATTTTTCAGTGCAATCACTTACTAATCTCTGTTAGATCACTATTACTGTTAAAATCTACCTTCAAATTACTACACAACAGATATTACCCACGGTCACCCCTTAAAATTACTGTGTTTTACAAAGAAGAAGCCTACACTCTAACAAGATCAAATACCTTGACCCCCTTTTAGAGGAACCGATTCTGAAAGTTTTATTTATTTATTTTTTTAAATTTTATTTAAATTCCCTCACTCCTCAGAAAATATTGCTACCTCATTCAACACACACTTCACACAAACCATACTATCACTAGTTAAACAACACAACCCCCCTCCCCTCCAACCCACATCTTCAACTAGTAATCTCCCCACTGCCTTCTCTTTTTCTCCTGTACCTACCTCCAACATAAAAAAACTCTTAACTAAACTTAAGCCCACCAGATTAGCATCAGACAACCTCCCAAGTGAATGCCTACAGATCGCAGCTGATGCTCTGGCCTACCCAGTATTCATCTTGATTAACCGATCTCTGTCAGAAAGTTACGTTCCCACACTCTGGAAAGTATCACATATAATTCCCCTCCACAAAGGCAGACCCTCCACAGAACTAACCAATTACCACCCCATAACTATTCTCTCTCCACTATCCAAAGTACTAGAGAGGTGCATACACTCTCAGGTCTCAGACTACCTCCTTACTCACAACCTCCTTTCCAATACTCAGCATGGTTTCCGACCAAACCATAGCACCACCACTGCCTTACTCTCCTTTACTAACACTATCCTTCAGCCTAAAAACAATGGCTATCTCTCCTCTGCTACTTTCCTAGACCTATCTAAAGCATTTGACATGGTCCCACACAAACAACTTATCTCTGTCCTCAATAACCTATCCTTCTCACAATCAGTCACCAACTGGTTTCAGAGTTACCTGTCTGACCGACAACAATCCGTTGTATGGCAGAATGACATATCTCCCCAACTACCTGTCTCCATAGGGGTTCCCCAAGGATCCATCCTTGGACCCCTACTCTTCTCTGTTTTCACCAGTAATTTATCGTCTGCCACCAAACATGGCACACTCATATAATACGCAGATGACTTGACCATCATCTGCTCAGCCCACTCCCTACCCAAACTATAAAAAGTCACACAGGAAGCCTTTTCCTCTGTTGAAACTTGGTTATCCGATGCCCAATTAATACTCAACCCAAACAAAACTAAACTACTCATCTTCCAACCCACCAAACATACTCAAAACAACTCTCACTTTAACATCACAGCAAAAGACAATGCCACTATATACCCAACTGAACACACCAAATTGCTAGGAGTGTAAATAGACAATAAACTAAAATTTGACATTCACATATCCATGACCATAAAAAAGTACACAAAAAACTAGGAGCGCTATACAGAAATAAGCAACTTCTCACCAAAGCAGCAAAGATTTCAAAAGCAAATTCCCACCTTATCTCCACCCTACTTTATGCCTGTCCAATATATACCAACCTAAGGCAATGCGATCTAAACAAGCTAGAGACCTGCTACAACAAAATCGCCAAATTCACCACAGGGGCATCCTACCATAGTTACCACTGTCTCTCACTTGCTGAACTGGGCTGGCTTGAACTCCCTCACCTGCTTCAATGGTATCAACTCTCACTCGCCCACAAACTAGTAAACCATCCACTAAATGTCCCATCCCTCCAGAATCTACTCCAACCCTATCTCATCACCAGACCACTAAGATCCAGCAACAAAAATCACTTGCAGATTACTAAAGCCAATAACTCTGCTGGTGAAGCACTATTCTCTTGCACCATAGCCAAATTATGGAACTCCCTCCCACCCACAATTACCTCCATACCATCATGCACCCATTTCAAAACTTTAATAAAAGTGCACCTAAAAACATGCTGGCTATGCCCTTGCAACTCCCACTCTAATATCACCCTCCCCATCCAACCACTACCTTTCTTTCCACTCCACTAACTACCTTGATTATAGCAAGCTCAGATGCTCATAAGCCAGTACTTATTATACAGCAGGAACTTCTTCTTGCAACATTTGTTAGTGTCTGTTATGTACTTCACAGATAAAGATTCTAGTTGTCTACTGATGTACTATGTTCTTCATCTGTAAATATGTTGTAAGTAATTGCTATGTAAATTGTTAATCGCTATGTAATCCAATGTAACTACTATCTGTTTATTTTAACTGTGGAGCTTTTCTCCCCGGGCCTCCGCTGAAAATGGACTTATGTCCAGTTGGACACTCCCGGTCAACAAATATAAATAAATAAATAAATAATTTATTTATTTTACATTTGTTGACTGGGATAGTCCGACTGGATGCATGTCCATTTTCAGTGGAGGCCTGGAGAGAAAAGCTCCATGGAATAACAAATCATCATAACATGTCACATATTACAAATAACAAATATATTATTTACAGAGATTAGATGGGCAGAATATACAAATTACATATAGAATATTTTTAGTGATTAGAAGAGCAAACATTATAACAAATCGTCAGGTAGTGTTATTCAGAGAAATAATCGGATAAAAATACATAGTAGGCTACCTAGCAGATTTACACATTCCAGAGACAGATTAACCAGGCTTGATACAGTGACATAGCCAGTTTGTTCCTAGGTGGTGTTTGAGCCTAGTTTTGAACTGACCAAGTGAAGAGAGTAAGGTAATGTGCAAACCATTTCCAGTGTTTGCTTATAAACAGTTTCCTTCTCTGCCCCTAGCCAGGGAGACCAAGAGCTGGTCAGTTTTTCCTAAATTCATCTGTCTTGTAGAGGTAAAATCTAAGCTAAATGTGAACCTCCAAGAAAAGCAAGGTTCCTCTCATTGTTGAGATGGTCAGGAAAAAACATGGGTAAGGAGGCAGCTTAATTCAGGGACAACTCTGTCACTACTTTGACATGAAAGAGGTACTGGTGCAAAGGGAGAGCAGAAGGGAGGGATTCCAGCCCCATAGATGCAACAACAAACATACTCCAAGCCATTCATAAAAGGATGAACAGCAAGAGCCCAAGTCTCATGCAGAACCATGGAGGCTCTGTATTTGAGCTGGGCCTCTTAACTACTTAGACTTCCACTAGTACATCTCCTTCTCCTTATGAAGGATGTCCCCAAAGAAGAAATCCTTTCATGGAGGGGCATAGAATACGGAAACATCAGTATCAGATCTGTATTGGAGAGAAGCAAAAAACAAGACTCACACAGGGCAATCCATCTGAATCAGAATCAGGGGTGTCTGAATCCTCCAAAGGAGGTGCCACCCTTATTTCAGAAGGGTGCACAAATAACAAAGGTACCTCCACAGCATGCTGCTTCAACTTCAGCAATGACAGGAAATCCTAAACTAGCAGAAGTCCTTGAGAGAAAGCCTGGAAAGGAATGAAGGCACTGCTCAACGTTGGTTGTGGTAAACTCATGGCTACCAGCTTGGCTTTTTGTGTCTTAGGCCTCCTAGAACCAGAAAAAGCCACTTTGGAGAACTTGGATAATGGGCGAATGACCAGGCTCTCCACTTAGACATTGAGAACTTCCTGACAAATGAAGACTGTTGGGACTCAACTCTTGATAACAAGAAAACAATGCTCTGACAAAGAGGCTCCCATGGCATAAAAAAAAAAAAAAAAAAAAAACTTTCTGTCATCTGTCTGGGGAGGACATACAGAGACAATGGCAATGTAGCCTGCACAGTGTTCACTCAAGTGGCCTTGGCCAACACACAGTCTGAAGATGGGGCAGTGAAGGTGATTCACTGAGTCCAGAGCTGCTGGACTAAGTAAAACCCAAGTCATGTGACACACTGTCCTTGGTCTCCTGCTATTTTATTTCATGACACTTATTGTCATGTTTCTTTTCTGGAGGTTTGCTCCCAGAAACCTTGGCTGATGCCTCAGCTGTTCCAGACCAGACATATGCCCTCCTTATGAGATGCAAACTCCCAGAAATATTTATCTCTTGTCCTTTTGGGTGAATCTGACATAATGTGGACAAGCACCCACACTGTGCTGTAGGCCAAGGCAGGAGAGGCAACAAGAATAAAAACCTTTGAAGGGACCTTGCTTCTTCAGAGTCAATACAGTTATTCAATTTACCAACAATAATAAAATCAGCCACTATCAAACATGAGACTGCCAGTTACAGCACTAACAAAAACACCACCTTAATTCCTCTAGGAGCTACTTTTCTTTCCTTTGGAAGTGGGTCAGCCAACTGACTGACAATGCTGCAGTTACGCACAGTTAGCAAGAAAATTCTATAGATGCTATTAGCCGATGCTCTATTGTACTACAAATGTCCATATGTGGTAAACGGGAGGGGAAGGTACACCCATGAATGTTAGGTTGGCTGTTGGGCTTCTGGCAGGCAGAATATCCCACAAATGATGAATGCAACAGTGAACAGTACAATGAACATTAGTATGTGTCAGAAGGAAGTCTGAGCCAGGTAAAGTGATAAAACACAGACAATAAATACATTTTCAAAGACTACAATGAAAAACCTCTGTAGGAAGAAGTATTTGCAAATTGAGGCAAGCTATTGTCCAGACAACAGGGAAAGGTGTCTGAAGTAACGAAAAAATAGGTCTAGGACAACCGACTAATATCCTCATAATTGAATTCTACCTCTGAACACCTTACAGTAGAATCTGAACACAGATTTTTCTACACAGGGTAAAGACCTCCACAACCACTACTACTAAAAGAATCAATCCCAACATCAATGACCTTTGGGGAAAGGAGATTTCACTCTGAAACGACAAGGAGAGAAACTATTTCATAGCTTAAAATAACCCAACTGGTTGCAGATCAAACGGCTACTACTTCCTGGAACAACAAACTATAAGTCGAGAATCAATATACAGGCACTTAGTATGAAAAAAGTTTAAAAAAAAGGAAAAATGCTCACTAATAAATAGAGAGGTTAGTATTCCTGGATTAGAAAGGCAAAAATGGTAAAAAGGTATGATGCTAAAAACTCATGAAACTGTTAGAAATACACAAAGTAGGGCAGGCTGGTATTTAAGGACTGGACAGAAGACTTGTGATAAGTAGCAGGCCCACCTTACTGGCATCCTACTGGAACAATCTGATTTGCTTTAGTGTGCAGCAAAATTTTCAAATGGTCATGCAGGAAGGGGGGGTCTTGCATATTTGTGCATGATGCACACGTACACAGAGAAGGGAGCAGTCGCTAATGGCCGATAAGAACACATGACCATGTAAATATCACTACGAAAGTGCAAGCGCAACCATGTTTTTTGTCTCAAAATATAAACCTTCAATTGCTTACAGCAGATAAACCTACTTTGAGGTGCATAGCCACATTCTGATATATGCAAGCTTTTGGTTAAAACAGTTATGCTTAGTACTAAATATCACACAGTGGGCAATCAGTTATATACAACTGTATGTTACAAAAATAAGCACTTTAAACCACAGAAAACCATAACTTTTCTTATAGTACTTTTGTTGTATATAAGCACCTCTTCTGTAAAATTCCAGAATACAATATTTACTATTCATAATAATCTATGTAAATATACAAATATGGCTAAAGCAAAAAAGTTTTTTTTTTTTTCAGAAATAGTTCCTGCTTGCTGAAACAATCTCTCCACAGGAATCAGGAGTGCCACAAATCTCATTTTCTTTGTTAGGAAGTAGGTATCCCACTTACAGACAGAAAATAAGTGCAACTGCCTCAGAGATGAAGGATATACAGTTTACTTTTACAAGTTACTTAACCTATGATTTTAGTAGTTCATCTGTCTAGTAAGTGCTTATTTATACCTTTAGAAAATAACCATTATTATTTTTTTTTGCCTTCTTGGCCACGGTGGTGCACTGGTAAGCATTGTCACCTCACTGCAAGAGGTTCTCTGGTTTGATTCTCAGTTGGAGCACTTTCTGTGTGGAGTCTGCATGTCCTCCCTGTGGTTGAATGAGTTTTAAAGACATGCAGTAGGTGCATGCGTGTGTGCCTTCTGTGTAGGTTTGGCTCTGGGCTGGCAACTCGACACCATAAAAACTCCACTGTTAATCAGTCTGCGGACCTGTGATCCACTGTTGTGACCCCTAATGGGAGAAGCAGAAAGACATTTTTTTTTTTTTTGCATTCTTTATCCTCCCCCACATGCCTCCATCAATCCCAGGATGGACACGCCCATCTTCCTTATTGCCCTGACGATAACCTGAACAGCAAATTGAGCCAGGGTCGATTGGGCTGTAAAAGGACTTTGTCCTTCTACTCCAACAGAATAGAAAATCAGCATTATTGCTTGATTATCTCATGTTCTTTCCAATTCACACTTTTCCCTTTTATAGGCCATGAAAGTTGCTCTATTTATTTCTCATTTAGTGCCAGTGGTAACAAACATATTATAAAATGTCCATATCCAGTTTTGCTGATTGTTAATACTGCATATTTACCTTTCTGAGTCTGCCAACTCTGTATATTATATTTTTTTACATATTTTTATTAATTTTTCAATACAAAGTCCAGGACTCAACACGAGCCTATAGGGACCCCTCTGGCAGTACCCACAAGGACAGCCATTGCCAAAGATAGCATTATTCATAAGGGTGACACAGCACCCCTTACTTTATCTGCCCCACCATTAACTCCCCATTCCAGCCAGCACTCAGATAGGAGCACAGTTGAGTCACAAGTGGCACCCGCTAACCTTTACTCCCAGGTCCGAGTGCACAGACTTCGTGTCTGACCACACAGACCCCACCCAGTCTAGTCATGACAGTGAAGTGGACCTCCAGTACTAAGAAGGAAGAGTACCATTAACCCCACTTTAAATACACACATCAGTGTATTTTCTAAAGTATGTGAATCAGAAATCAGGACTCTTCTTAGAAAACCAAACCCCCCAGCCCAAAAGCAACCTCAACCCCAAAGAAAGGACACCCTACACCAACTCTGCCACAATGAGCAACTCAGGATTCTCAAGGCAGATAAAGGTGCAGGTGTAGTGGTCATGACTGAAGATGACTTCATCAAAAAAATGGAAGAGGTTCTGGCAGATGAACAAGTCTACCGTAAGATAGCCAAAACAGAAGTCCTGCAAAGATTCAACGCCATTGACTCCACCCTGCTCCTATTAGCCTACAAACAGAAAATCTCAGAAGAGGAACTGGACTTCATGTCAGTTGACTCCCCCACAGTAGGGCGTCTGTTTGGGATCCCCAAAATCCACAAAAACCAGACAGACCCACCTATGAGACACATAGTCTCCTCTAAAAGAACCAAGACAGAATACATCTCGGAACTGCTAGACTTCTATTTCAACCCACTCACCCAGAGCTCCAGGTTCTATCTCAAGGACTCGTGGGAGTTCTTAAAAGAAATTCACAAGATCCAGAAAGATAACAACAGCACCCCTTTTCACCTGATCACCCTTGATATCACAGCACTGTACCCCAGCATCCCTCATAGAGAAGGGATACAGCTGGCAAAGCTACCTAGTAACACACAGGCACATGGCACCTGAAAGGGCTGACACCCTGTGCGTACTCCTTAAACTAGTCCTTGACAACAACTACTTTGAGTTCAATCATTCCATCTACAAGCAACTCAAAGGAGTAGCCATGGGAGCCAAAATGGCCCCGTCCTATGCCAACCTGGTACTATGTGCCTGGGAAGAGGACACCCTGACCCACCTAAATGGGTTCAACAAGGTCAGCTTGTACAAAAGATACATTGACGACCTCTTCTTCCTCTGGAGTGGCTCCCCCCAAGAACTTGACTCCTTCCTAGAAGAGCTCATGAACAGCATCCCTTTCCTGAGCTTCACTATAGGAGATCGAGGCAACAAGGTCAACTTCCTTGACATTGAACTAAGCTTCAACACAGAGGAAGGTACTTTTGCCTCCAGCATCTATAGAAAACCCACCCACAGGAACAACCTACTTGATTACAGAAGTTTGCATCCTAACTTCATGAAAAAGAATGTAATCAAAGGACAGTTCGTCAGACTCAGCAGAATGGTCAGCAGCGACGAACTATTCCTCACAAAGAGCCTACAGCTCAAACAAATGTTCCTGGACAAGAACTACCCCAAAGGACTGGTTAACAAAATAGCCCAGGAAGTGACTGTACACAGACACACCAGGCACCAGCCCATCCTTATCTATGGTAAGTTCGAACAAAACAAACAAAAAGAGGAACCCCTACCCAGGTTCCCCATCCCCATCTCTGCTGATGGCAACATGATAAAAAATACTCTGTCCCAAAATTGGGACATTCTGACCAGCAATGCAGATCTCAGCAAGACCCTGGGTAACTCACCTACGTTTACCCACCAAAAGTGTCACTCACTCAAAACCCTGTTTGAAAAGAAAAAACCCAACTCTTTTAAAGAAGACATGTTACAGGGGACCCACCCCTGTGGACACTGTACTTGCTGTCAATATATAAGCACAGTAGACAAAGTCGTGGTAGGGAACAACAAACCTATCCACCTACAGGGCCGTTTTGACTGCAACTCCACCCAGGTAGTTTACCTTAGCAGATGCTCCTACTGCCCGTCCTTTTATGTGGGCATGACCACCAGAAGACTCAGCGACAGAGTCAAGGAACACTACCAAGCCATTAGAAGAGCAGACAACAACAACGCCCTAGCAAAACATGCAGTACACTGCAAAAAACCCACTGAGTTCACCTTCCTAGTACTAGATAAGGTCTCCAGTTTCAGTGAAGAGTCCAGCACTCCACTAGAAGTTAAGGAACTCAAGTGGAAAATTAAATTAGGAGCCGACAACCACCCTGGTCTAAATGGCAGCCTGAATATTAAATGTGTACTAAAATGGATCAGGTAACCCTTACAGGTTACCTCCAGCCCCAGGTACCTATCCTGTGTATTACCTCCCCACACTACATGTCACATATGACATCAGTTACTGTATTTACGCTAAGATGGAATGCACTTATGTTATTGATTTCTGAAGAAGTTCAAAAGCTTTGTAATAAAAGTGCGAACGAAAGCGCTAAAATCAACTACCCTGTCTCTGAGTGCCTTTTTTCCATCCAGAGAAACCCCACAAGGGTCTCCAACCTACAACAATGAATCTACTTCAGTTTTGCAGTTTCAGTAGCGCATACATAAGTATTTGTTTATATATATATATATATATATATATATATATATATATATATGTTAGCATATACAAATACAGGAAAGTCTCCTTATTGAAATGTCATCACATCGAAAAAAAGGGCAACAATCTAGGAGAACAGTGAATATCAGATACTGCTCCTTTTCTTTAAATTTCTTTAATGCAGGGGGGCTTTGCATCGCTCCTTGAACTTATATACATTGACTCTGAGATTGACATATCTCATTGAAAAGAGTGAGAAATGGCCATGTCAGACTTGGTATATGAAAGAACATTCAGTCTCAATGTTTTGGGACTCGCTCTAGTGGGTCCCAACCTTTCGGATGGTTGCCTAAATGAAAGACAATACATGAAATCAAATTACTTTAACAATATCAGAAATACATTTTCCTGCTTTAAACAACAATAATAATAAAGCACTTTTTCCATCAACATTTCTCTACTAATGAATTGAGCTTAATAAATCATATCAAATTTGGACTGATATTATTAGTTCTTATTTTAATGACAGCTTTTTCTTTTTTACACAAGTCTCACATTTCGATTTTCTGGTTAAGTCTTTTTGAGAACTACTAATAAACTCCAAAACAAAATGAACTGATATTTCCTTTGATATCACTGCATTAATAAGAACCGTTGGTCTGGTTAAGAACAGTTGTCTGACAGCGACACTTAAATTACATATTTATAACCAAAATTGAATAATGTCTTTATCCATAACTCTCATGTCATTTTTGCACATGGGATCGGGTGTCAGATCAGCAGTGAAAATCAGACATGCTAAACTTGGACTTTTATAGTCTCTGTGTGTCTCTCTCTCTCCCACACACACACACACACACACACACACACACACACACACACACACACACACACACACACACTAGCCTTTTTCTATTTCTTTTTTTTTTTTGCCATTTGGGAATAAATGTACTTCTCTTTGTAGGCACAAGCTGATATTTATGCAGAGTGTTTAACAACAATAACTTAATAACTCCTGAATAAGGGTTCATGCCAGTTTGAAAGTTAGAGTAATTGCAAAAACCTATGTTGGTCCAAAGGATATAGGATTCAAAGGCTTTCTTTCCTTCTTTTCTTTTTTTGTGACTTAGTGTAAAGTTTATAGAGTACCCCTAGTTTCTAGTGTTATCTCTGCCTTGTTGAAAAGTTATTTTCTTTGTCAAGGTTACAGAGTTTGAAGCTTTTTCCTACTTTTTAACTTTTTAATGCGAGTTAGGGTAATATTTAATGAGTGTCTGTGCTGAATAGTGTTACCCACAACACATCTTACATCTTTTGTGTTCCAGAACTGTTGTTCTATTAATTTTTCTAAGTGAGGTTTGGGTAATATTTAAAGATTGTCTCTGGTGTCTAGTGATCCTCCATCACTTATATCTTTCATGCTGCAAAACCTGTGTTCTACTATTTTTTTAAGTGAGTATATATAATATTTAAAGGGTATCCCTGGTGTCTAGTGTTCCTCCCCCCATTAATTTTTTATGCTGCAAAACTGTTGTTATATAAACTTAACAGAGTTTTCCTGACAACTGTCTTTTGTGCTGCAAAACTGTTCTCCCTACCTGTGCATCTTCAGTGCCACAAAACCTATTATTTTTTAAGTAACTTTATAGTAATATTTTAAATTTATCTGGTTTCTTGTGTTCCCTCAATATTGCAGGATTTGCTCATTAGTCTAAGGAAGTTTATTGGCATGACAACCCCCCTGTGTACACACACACACGCACACACACACACACACACACACACACACACACACACACACACACACACACACACACACACACACACACACACACATCCTTAACTAACCCCCCCACTGCGACCACGCAGGCAGATAGTTTTTTCTGTCTCACACACACACACACACACACACACACACACACACACACACACACACACACACACACACACACACACACACACACACACACACACACACACACACACACACACACACACCTGAGACCACTTATCCCTTTGTATACACTCACACATGCAGCCATGCACTCACAAACACACACACAAGCAAACTCCCCCAGCATCACCTGTCTACTAAACTCCCTGGTACTTACCTCTAACCTGATCCCACCCATTGAAAATGGGTTAATGCAAACTTTTTGCTGAGCTAACTTACGTAGCCATGAGATTCTGTGAATTGCTCTGCTATGTAAATGTCTTACTGCATGCATTTCTGGAGGAGAGCATATGGCTAATTAGCAAAGGCAGGTCCCCTGGAATGCCTTATTAGCAGGTAGCTCAGTTGAGGAGATGGTTGATCGTGTTAATCCTACCAACAATATAGGACCAGTGTGGTGAGCCTGTCTCTCATATGGAAAGAGATGCCACCAGTGGTAGTAACTCATGTTAGGGTTTACTGCTGATGGCTGTCCTTTCTGAATCCACTCCATCCTTTATTAACAGAAATGTGTTGATGATTTGTTAGTCTATCCAGGACACACCACTGAGTGGTATGATTACAAAAGCAATGGTTCTTCACCGGGGATAGGTGGCACCCCAAGCCACCTCAGTGTATTCTAGTCAATGGTTGTCTTACCTGACTTAAGATATATTCAGTTGGGGACAGCTTTCATTTTTGATGTAATTGTGAAAGATTATTCACAGAGAAAGCCAGCAGTATGTCCTCTCTGGCTGCCTTTTTAAGGTCCTATAATAGGGAGGATGTAATAGATGATGGTTCATGTATTACCATACAGACAGAAGACACATGATAAAAATGGCTCTGTACCTCTAAGAATCTGCAGACATGAAATATGGACAAACCCAATATTTGGTTCTCAGTTCCCTTCTGTTTGCCATATTAAAGAATCATATATAACAGTGTAGACCAAGCTTAGAGAACTAATATGGTTTTAGGAAATTCAATAAAATGAAGTAGAAGAGAAATGTAGACAAAAATGGTGGTGATTGTGGTGGTGGTGGTATTGTCTATATAGGGGGGTTGAATTCACAGTAAAGTAAAGCAAGGTTGTTTATTTTGACTGAAGCTGCAGTCTTGCTTTGGATAACTGTAGCTTTGCACAAGACGTTTTGATGAAGCATGTTTTGAATTTGATGCTTGCTGAGCTGTCAACGTTTGCTGTAGCAGTGTGGTGAAGCTAGATAGTTGCTATAGCTGCAGTACATACATAATGCAGTGTGCTAGTTCTAGTATTTCACTTTAAGATAAACCCCAGTAAAATCTCTAAACTTGAATGTGGGCTAATGCAAATCAGGTCACTGTTAAATGTCTTCAGGACCAAGGAGATGTATACTTAGTGACAAGAATTCCATACCTGACTGGACTACCCTCAAACTTGGCAAAGTGAGGTTGTGCCAAACTTTAAATAAGTGGGGGTTCTCAGACAGCACTTGCTATTTATATTCATAGGTTCATAGGTTCATACTAGGCTATCTGCCCTAGGGCATTTATAAGCCTAGCCAGAATGTGTTTGGCTTTCGCCACCCATTTTAAATTTATTTTGCTATGCCCTTTTTCGAGGTTAGTATACTGTGCCTCTGTCTAACAGTGACACAGAAGTGATACCCGGGGTAAACCTACGATCTCCCGTCCACTCATCAAGATTCCTCTTGAAGAGAGTCAATGAGGGACTCTGCCTAACCTGGACTGGGATTTTATTCCAGAGTGAAGGGAGCCTCTGGGTTATGAATCTGTCCCTCCAGCATGTCCTATTTATTTCATTGCTGAGGTTCAAGTCTCTCGAGCGCGTAGCTCGATGGGATTTGGATTTTCTGAGGTGCAGCATGTCCATTAATTCCGGGTTGGACATGGCTTTATACGTCAGGCACAGATCGCCTCTGAACAGGCGGTATGCCACTGAGTAGAGCTGGAGTTTCTTTAACCGGGCAGCATATGGCATCTGTTTGAGCCCTTTGATCCTCTTGGTGAGGTATTTTTGGGGTCTTTCCAGTTGCTGCAGGTGTCTGATAAGGTACATCCCAAAAAGGGCATTGTACTCAATTATGGGCCTGATGAGGGATGAGTAAAGAGGCACGATGACCTCCCCTGATCTAGATGTGAATCCCTTCATGATTAGGTGGGCTATATAAAATGTTTTTCTAACCACTTTGGCCACGTGGTTGTCAAATGAGAGATTGCTATCAACTTGGGTCCCCAGGTCCCTAATTACTTCTTTTGTACTTAATGGATTACCACTTATGTGGTAATTTGTGGGCACTTTGTTTTTGCCAAAGGGGATGACTATACACTTTTTGGCATTTAGTTTGAGGCCATGGCTCTGGCACCAGTTGTCTGTTTCTATGAGGCCCTTTTGGAGGATGCTTGTGTCGGCTGGAGAGTCGATTATGGCGCCCAGTTTGCAGTCATCTGCGAACTTGGTCAGCCACAGTCCTTCCGTGTTGGCCTGTACCTCCGAGAAATATATACCGAACAAGAGAGGTCCCAGGACTGAGCCTTGTGGGACACCACTTGTAACTGGTTTGGAGTCTGGCATGGCTATTGTATCTCTTATCGCACAACCAACCCCCCTAAAATATCAGGACTTAATGTTTCTTTACAGAAACTGCCTTAGCCATAAAACAAAGCAGAATATAGCCAGGTATTTTTAATCGTTTTTCTGTCTTTTCTTGAACTTTCCTAAACAGCATTAACAATCGTGACCTCCTTGAACTGGGTCACCACTATATGGCTATACTTGTTGCCATTATCCCAGCATCCGATCAGTTTTAGAATACTTATAATATCTTAAGCAAATGAGACTTAACCACAGAGATAAGATACAGTCTTATAAACTACTGTACCTAGCCTCCTGTCAACACTTCAACAGCATCATAACAAAGTATACCTACTAGATCTTTCTGTTCTTCTAACTGCTTGCTCACAGAAATACTTTGAAACAGACTGCCCTCCAGAGACAAAGATTTAGGGATGATTGTTCTCAGCTTTGGAGCATAAAACAAAGCATAAACACTTACTCTCCTATGTGCCCCTAAATGAACGTTAACAACAACAAACTCAACATGAATAACCCACACTCCTATTTTCTCCACCATTACTGTAAATTTTACCCAGCCTAAATCCTAGCTAGCATAAATTATTCTCATCATGTTGTCTTATTTCCATCGCAACTCCTTACTTTTCCTTGCCTCACAATCCTTACTAATTGTACTTATTCAGGTTTTTGCATATTTTTCTCATGTCTACCTCTTCTCTATAGGTTTATAAATGATAGTAGGTGATTATTAGTCTAAGGACCCCAGTGGGCCTTTTTAAGCCTAGCCATGCTTCCCAAATGTACATGACAAGTTCTGATAGCCTGGGGTTATTTTAAGGGATATATGTGGGCTTGGTCATGGGGTCTCAACTATTTACATGCCATATCACATTTTACACCCACTTCTATCTGTTCATCTTTTTTTTTTTTTTTAATTATATTTTTACCAATGGCTTCCTCATGCTCATCTATAGCCCAGTGCTTCTACTCTATAACATTTTACTTATAAAACTAACTTATTCTATGTAGTCAGTATACAAAGCTTTTTTTTTTCTATTTCTGTCCAGTTTAGGACTGCAAACTTCACTGCACAGTTACACGTTCATAGACGTTTTGTTATACTTCACTGACTGCTAATGCCTCTACAACATACTGAATTAAAATTTTCAGCAAAGTGTCGTCTGCAGTCAGATATAAATTAGTCCACTAAATTTTCAGCTATGTAAACCTCAACCAGTCTTAGTATATTCTGTAGCCAATTTAGCATGCCTAGTTCATGCCCATGTACACATAACTTGCTCATTGCGCTCAGTGTTGTACTGATTCTCAGTTTTTTGTACAAACACATAAGACTTACTTTCTCTTGCTAGCTCCATGGCATAGACTGACTATGGCACAGCTGATGTGGATTCAACTAGCAGTCTGAGTGAGGCAAGGGAGGTTTGCCATTGTTGGCTCACTCATCCTGCAAGGGGTCATGAGACATATGTCTCACGGTTTTGTGACCTGCTAATGCATCTCTGTTGGAAACTAGGAACGTGACTTACAAAGGAAGGGGAGGGGCAGTGGCATTTGAGGAGACATTTGCTTTCATGACTGGAGGATGTCCCATAATGCATCTTTGAATTAGCTTAGCTAGGGCACATGCTGAGGACTAGGAAGCATAAATGCAAATAAATGGTCCCCACCATACTGTAACAGGCTGGCTACAATCAGTTGCTTTCTCCTGCATTATAGCAGTCAGGCCTCAAAGGCATTAAGGCTTTCTCCTCTGATAAGAAGGGATATGTTGTGAGAACGGACATACTACAGTTTGTCATGATTACATAGAAACTGAAGAAAATGGATACATGCAAATTGCGGATTGGGGCCCAGATGTCAGTGCAGAAGTGCACCAAAAAATAAATTATACATACTTTGTAATTAGCGCCTTCAAAACTCCTCTAGTGTTAATTATAATGTTTATTCAGTTAACATTTGGCAACTGTCAGTTTATTGCACTGACATTTAACTCTGCACAGTCAACTTACTATATAAAAAGTCATGTATGTAGTGCAATGTTTTTCTTTAATGACTAATTTTATTGAACATATCATGCACTCATTCTGGATTTTATTCCCATATCTCCTGAAAAGATGATTCTTAGACAAGAACAGGCTACCTGGTCAACAAAATACAGTGCATTAGAACAGTGGATAGAAAACATGGGATATACTTTATAAATACATTAAGCCATACCTTTTTTAACAGCTAGTTTTTTCTAGACACAACTAAAAACTCAAACAGAGTTGGTCTTTCACTTAGTCCTCCCCTATTCCTTTACCTTTGCCTATACTCTTTTATCAATGACTGGTAGGGAAGGCAGTCTATAATCTGCCACTTCTGCTTGATGCCATCCCACAACATTGCCCTTCATTGCCTTGTTATTTGCTCCCAATACCTTGGTTCCTTTGTTAATTTTCCCCAATAGATTCCAGTCGCTTCTTGCTTATTTTCTATACTACTACTACTTGCAGTCATCCCTAGTGGTACAATCTCCTTTCTCCATTCCTGTGTTGGCTTAGTTTTGGACATACTTTCTGCTATCTTATAAATACAATATTCATGCTCCTTAAGTACCTGCATCCAAACTCCTGCTCTCTCCTTATTTCTTGATTTCTCATCAATTCTTTCCAATCTGATTTATAATCTTCTGCTTGAGTTATACATATGAGACTTAGCTGTGTTGCTCTAAAAATTCCCTTCAAATCGGGTAATCCTAAACCACCTTGCTCTATGGGGTGAATCATCTTATCCCATTTAACTCTTGCCCTCTTTCCCTCCAAGATAAATGAATGAATTCAACCTTTTTATTAATTATCATACACATCTTCATCTCTAGTTAATAAAACCATGTCTAACCTGCATATACAACTAAAATCACATTCACTACTTCTTACTATCCACACCTGTAACCGAGAGCTTTCAGCTTCTCAGTTTTATAATAGCTTTTGTTTAGTCTCTTCCTACATATTCTTAGATGCCATAATAGAATAATTTTCAATCCATGCACTTAAATACTTACTCTTAGCATGTCCCCATAATCATGGCAATTGCTGAACTGATTCATGTGTGGGAATATTGTTTTCTGCTATAGCCTTTATTTTATTTATTTTATTTTACATTTGTTGACCGGGAAAGTCCGACTGGGTATATGCCCATTTTCAGCGGAGGCCCAGGGAGAAAAGCTCCATATATTCAGACATATGAAATTTACATAATATAAGAGTACAATCTAGCATATCAGATGAAAAAAGAAACAGTATAATTATAGTAAAGACACAGTTCAACAGGAGAAATTACCTATATGCCAGAGTATAATATCACAAGGAAGGCTCTATATATTCAGACAAGCAAAAGTTCACATAATATAAGAGTATAATCTAGCATTTCACAGGAAAGAAAATTTAAAAAAGCAGCGTATTTATAGCAAAGACAGTCTGACAGGTAATGACATATGTCAGAGAATAATAACAATATAAGGTGCAAGATATTGGCCTAGTAGTATTAATTTCTCACATAGAGAAAAGAGTAAACATCGTACTGCAATCATCTGCTAGTTAAAGATATGAAATAGTAATGAAATACTGATAACCTGTTGACAGCTACTAGTAGAGCTGGCAGCTAATTAGTGGTACAGGAGAAAGGGGAGGGGGGTTAGTTGGGGTATGGACAAGGACATAGCCAGTGAGATTTTAGGTGTGCTTTAAGAGCATTTTTGCAGAGACTGCTGGAAGGGAGGGTAGTTATAGCAATGGGAAGTAAGTTCCATATTTTGGATATGGAGTAGGAGAATAGCGCTTCCCCTGCAGAGTTGTTGGGTTTGATGACTTGGAGTAGGTTTTTGTTGCAGGAGCGAAGGGGTCTGGAGGATTGGTAGGGTTGGAGAAATGCATGAAGTGAGGGAATTTTAAGAGGGTGGTTTACAAGTTTATGAGCAAAGGTAAGTTGGGTTAGGTGTAGGAGTTGAGGGGGCTCAAGCCAGTCTAGGTTTCTAAGGGAGACACACTAGTGACTGTGGTGGGAGTACCCTGATGCAAATTTTGCAATTTTATCATAGCAGGCTTCGAGTTTCTTTAGGTTTGATTGTCGAAGATTTGTAAGTATGGGTGGTGCATAGAGTAGAGTTGAGATTAGTTGGAAAGTTGCAGTAGAGATTCTGGCTGGTTTGGTTAGTTATTGTTGGTTTCTATACAAGGCACCCAGTTTTTTGTGGACTTTTTTATTGGTAGTGATATGTGAGTGTCAAATTTGAATTTGTTGTCAATCTGTACACCGAGTAGCCTAGTGTGGGCTGTTGGTGAGATGGAAGTGTTGTCTTTAGCAAGTATGTTGAAATGGGGGATGTTTGGGGGTAGATTTTGAGGGTTGAAAGATGAGGAGTTTGGTCTTATTTGGGTTGAGGAGGAGTTGAGCATTTAATAGCCAACTTTCAACAGAAGAGAAAGATGCTTGAGTGATCTGTTGTAGTTCTGTTAGAGTTGGAGCTAAGCAGATGAGAGTGGAGTCATCTGCATACTGTATGAGGGAGGCATGTTTAGTGGCGGTGTGCAGGTAATTGGTAAAAATGGAGAAAAGCAAGGGGCCAAGAATGGAGCCTTGTGAATCCCCGAGAGGAACAGGGAGGCGAGGGGATAGATCATTGTGCCAGACAACTGACTGCTGGCGGCCATGTAGATAGCTGTGGAACCAATTGATGGCAGGTATGGAAAAGGAGAGGTTGGAGAGTGCAGAGAGTAGAAGATCATGTGATACAATATCAAAAGCCTTCGATAGGTCAAGAAATACAGCAGAGGAGAAAAGACCATTGTTTTTATGTTGGAGAATGGTGTTAGTGAAGGAGAGCAGAGCAGTTGTGGTGCAATGGTGTGGTTTGAAACCATGCTGTGTGTAGGAGAGGAGATTATTGTCTAGGAGATAATTGGAGATCTGTGAGTTGATACATTTTTCGAGTATCCTGGAGAGAGGCAAGAGGATGGCAATAGGGCAGTAGTTGGAGATATCTGTTGAGGGGCCACCTTTGTATAGGGGTATGATGTGGGATATTTTCCATAAGGTTGGCACATAGGACTCAGATATGGAGCAGTTGATTAATATGGACATGGGATAAGCTAAAACATCACCTGCTATATTTAGGTATTCTGTGGGCAGGTTGTCAGATGTCTTGTGGGTTTAAGTTTTGTCAGTAGTTGTTTTATGTTGGAGGTAGGTACTGTGGAAAGGAAGAAGGTAGGGAGGGGTGGAGATGGTTTGGGTGTGGGGGTGTTGATGTAGGGAAGTGTTTTTTAGTTAGGGATAGAATGGTCTCGGTAAAATGTTTGTTGAAAGAGTCAGCTATGCTACAGGTGGAGAGAGGGGTGGTTGGTGGGTGGTGTTTACCTTTCCTGGGCAGAGGATATAGTTAATTGTGGACCAGAATTGCTTTGGGTTGTTTTGGGAGGAGTTTACGGATGTCTGATAGAAAAGGGCTTTGTCTGCTTTTACTTGCTTTTTGACTTTGTTACATAGTTCAAGGAATAGTTGCCTATCTGAGAGGTCTTTGGTTGTGCGTCATTGTTCCCATATTTTATCCCTGGATTTCATAAGGTCTTTGGTGTTTTTTTGTAGCCAGGGGGACTTTTTAGTTTGGATTTTGGTGCATCTCTGGGGGGGCATGGGAGTTAAGGATGTTGAGGAAAGTGCTGTTAAATTAGTAGGCTGCTTCATCTGGGTTGAGGTATTTTAGGGGTGACCAGTTTATATTTTGTAGAGAGGTGGTGAAAGAGCTGGAGTTGAATTTAGCTTTGTAGCAAATGTGTCAGTGGATAATGGGTTTGCTGCTATTTATGTGGTGTTTTAGTAGGAAGGTTGGGGAGTGGTCACTTAGGGAGTCAGGTAAGGAGCCTGCCAGGTATGAGTGAGGATCTTTGTTGACTAGGGCCCAATCAAGAATGGTGTGATTATTGGGGGTTTTATTTATCCTGGTTGGGAATTGTATAAGCTGTAAGAAGCCATGGAGATCTAGGTGGAGTGCTGGGGGTTTACTATTGCAGGATAGCCAGCTGATGTTAAAGTCACCGAGTATGATGGTTTCTTAGGGTAGGGAGAGATTGGCCCAGTTTAATAGGTTTTCAAGGGGGGTATATTTTGGCCTGGAGGGAAGTAGCAGCCTGTTAAGTTGATTGCTTTCTTAGGATTTAATTTTAGGGTAGCATTGAGGATTTCTTCCTTGTCAAGCTGGGGAGCTGACTGGGTGAGAATTTGGATATTGAGGTGATGTTTATAAATCAATGCCACTCCTCCTCCTTTTCTGGATATTCTGTCCTTGCGGAGGATGTTATATCCAGGTGGGAGTATTTCTTCACTTTTGATGTGAGGTTTAAGCCAAGATTCGGTTAGGATAAGGATGTCAGGGGAATACAGATGTATGTATGCCTGGAGGTCTTGGATTTTGTTACAGATACTTCTGATATTAAGAGACATAATGAAGAGGTCTGTGGCTTTTTATTAAGTGCGATTTGGGTGCTAGGGGAGCTATTTGGAGGGGGATTTATGAAGAGGTTGGAGAAATTGGGGCCAGGGTTAGGGTGCACGTCTCCACTGAGAGTAAGTTTAGAGAGAATGTGGAGGATATGTTTTACATATGCAGTGAAATGCTTGTGGTATTTTAAGAATAATTTGCATTCAGATGAGGTGCAGGCTTGGTAATTAGGTAGGTGTGGTGGAAGGAGGTATTTTGGGGTTGGAGTAGTGAAATTGTGTGGTGGGAATTTGAGAGGAGTAGTTGACAGAGTTCAATGGAAGTAGTTGGGAGAATTGACTGAAATGTCTTCATAATATGTAGTAAATGCTAGAATAGTGCAGCAAAGGAGTATAATTATAATAGTGATATGACTGTGTTGGGATTAGGATGTATGATAAGTAGGAAGGAGGAGTAGAGGGGTGGAGATTATGGGAGGTATGAGTTGATTGGTTTGATATTAGTGGGAGCGGTCTTTTGCTAGATTAAATTTGAGTACAGCTGGGGTGGGAGGGATTTGGGGGTAGGGAAGGGAGCGGAGTGAGCAGAGCAAACAGAGCGGGCTAAAACCTTTGGCAAGGATTGCAGGGTAAGTGGTAAATATAGTCTATTTGGGCTATACTTGATTTCTGTAGCCAAATTTAAACTTTTCTACTGGGAATGACTGTAAAGGAAATTATTAGGCAGTGGGAGTAAAGGTGGGGTTGGCTAAAGAGGGTTTCAGGTGGGGGCAGTGTTGGTCTGATTGAGTGTGTGTGCTACCCTACATATAAGGAAAGTTGAACACATACACTGTTCTTTGCAGGGTAATGTTAATGGGAGTAAGTCAGCAGAAACCCAAGATTATCCAAATAGAAATAAAGATTTAAAGTCCTACAAGGAAAATGCAGGGATGGGGTGCAGGTCCTAGAGTGCAAATCTCAGAATGGTATTGTACAAAGTGTCAGGAATACAAAGATATTTAAATGTAAACCTACACAGGGTGCTTGTAAGACACCAGAAGATAAACTTTTAAAGTATCCTGTCTAACTGAGAGGCAGCTTGCAGGTAGGTCCAGACAACAGGAATCAGCACACTGTTGCAGTATAATTCTAAGAAGCTGGTAGGTAGAGTAAACAGGGTGCTTGTAAGACACCAGAAGATAAACTTTTAAAGTATCCTGTTTAACTGAGAGGCAGCTTGCAGATAGGTCCAGAGAACAGGAACCAGCACACTGTTGCAGTATAACTCTAAGTGGCTGGTAGGTAGAGTAAATTTAGAGACATACACACATCTAGAACACCACAGTAGTTAAATCCAGCAGGGAAGATTTTATTTTATATTCATTCATTCATTTTATTTCCAGAAAAGATCTGAAACTGTCTCAAAATGTTCCACATCACCAAAATGTCATTTTCTGAATATGTCAAGTAAAAAAATATCGCCTTCAAATAAAAATAACTTTTCTTGATTAACATATCAGTTATATTCTTGAATTTGGTGAGCTCATTATTTATTTGTTTGTTTATTTATGTATTTCCCAGTGGGATAAATATAAAGCAAATAACAACAGAAAAAGAGGACAGCCATAACCAGTTCCTCCAGTGAAACATAGCTTGTTAGAGAGACCCTCTCACTTTAATTCTTACCTTGATCATTCATATATCCTCCTTATTAACCCAATTATTCCATCAGAGAACACAAATGGTACCATTGCCCTACTCATAAAATCTCAGCTCACTCTATCTAAAGTCCTCTCTGCATCAACACCCACTGACAGTAGTGTTTTTTTCTTTTACTCTGAATCATCAC
>NC_056731.1:1517983837-1518016337 GCF_019279795.1 Protopterus annectens | reverse complement strand
GGATAAAGAAACCAGGAAATCATTTCAAGAATGTGTGGGGTTAGGAAAACTGGAAAAATAGTTGACATTCTGCACTCAGCATACATAACTACAGCTCACATTTGTTTGAAGTTTGTATTGTATGCAGAAAGTTAGCCACTGCACCCCCTGGCTGTACTCCCATAACCCATGATAATATTATCACCTCTGAGGTCACCACTATTTGGAGAAAAAGCAAATAATTTTGGAAGAAAAATCACTTCTGTTTTTTTTCAGCAGATGCACATTGCATAAATTTGTGTGATGCAAGTACTTGTATTTCTGAAGAAGAAATGGCTCCCACTTTAATAATAGTAACACTTGTAGAGGTTTGATGAGGTAACCAGTACACACAGATTTCACCTGAACTTATCCATATAATATTTAATTTTACATTTCCGGTATCTACTTGA
Source organism: Protopterus annectens (assembly GCF_019279795.1). Classification (NCBI taxonomy): domain Eukaryota; kingdom Metazoa; phylum Chordata; order Ceratodontiformes; family Protopteridae; genus Protopterus; species Protopterus annectens. The sequence goes on along the minus strand of NC_056731.1, from coordinate 1,518,015,906 downwards.
GCAGTTTTGGTCTGTTTTTTTTCTGAAGTTGTGCTTTGCAGTTTTTCCAGTTGTTTATGAAACTACAAAGAGTAAAAACTAAATGAAATCTCCAGCCAAGCTAGAACTTCCACTAAGTGACTTCTCAAACCTCTTGTATCAGAGGCACATGAGATATATGCAAATGACCCTTATGGACATCATATGTTTGAGCTATATGGCAATTCTGAATGTCCATGACTTTTTTCTTTTTAAGTCATTTAATAGACAATTTAAGGCCAATAAAGCCAACCCCCCAATAGCTGTGGATATGCATATTTTGGCCTTGTTATGACCTCATCAGCACAGCACAAGCAGAGAGTTTGACTAAGCATTAGAAACACAGGACTGTTATATCCAGCTGATGTCCTTTACCATTAGGGTAACTGCAAAATATCCCAACTAACAAACTAAAACAACGAGTGAGAAGGTCACACAGAAAAAACAATCAGTAAAAACTAAATGAAAACTTCAGCCAAGCTAGAGCTTCCATTGAGTGACCTCTCAAACCTCTTGTATCAGAGGCACATGGGATATATGCGAATTACCTTTATGGACATCAGGTGTTTCAGCTATATGACGATTCTGAATGCACATGACATTACTTTTTAAGTCATTTAATGGACAATTTCAGGCCAGTAAAGCCAAACCCCCACTAGCTGTGGATATGCATATACAGCCTTGTTATGACCTCATCAGCACAGCACAAGCAGAGTGTTTGACTAAGCATTAGAAACACAGGGCTGTTATACCCAGCTGATGTCCATTACCATTAGGGTAACTGCAAAATGTGACCACCACATTGCCTCCATTATACAGAAGGCTATCTATATGTCCCATGTCATAAATCAGGATATGTCATTCAGGAACAAGGAGGTCATAACATCCCTGTACTCCTCCCTTATCAGACCCATTATCGAGTACAATGACCCCTTCAGCATTTACCTAGCCATGCACATGCAGCAGATGGAGAGATCACGGAGGTTCCTGGCCAGGAAAATCCAGGGCCTCAAACACCTATCCTATACAGATGGGCTAAAAGCCCTGTCCCTCTACTTAGTGTCATACAGACTGCTCAGAGGTGACCTGTGTCTGGCATACAAGGCCATGTTCGACCCAGCCTTGATGGAGTTGCTGCATATCCACAAGACAAACTAAACTCATGCAACCCACATGCAAGGCTTTAACCTGGCCTGTGACATGAATACAACTTGTTTGTGGGATAGATTTATGTCCCAAAAACTCGACCATCTGTGGAAGAGCCCCTCTCCATGTCATGCAGAGTACCTCTGTAGCCCTCTTTAAGAGGAACCTGGATGACTGGTTGGGAAACAGAACATAGACCCCTGAGATCCCGCCAGTGTCCCTGCTGGACAGGGGAAACAGGTGCTGACTTTGAAGGAACATGGACAAAAGTCTTGGCTAGGCCTATAAGGGCCTCCAACCCAATAGCCTAGTATCATCCTATGAACGTATGAACATATTACTGTAGATGCTTGCTGTAATTATTTCAGACTGCCCTGCAATGTTGTCTGAAATTATTCTCTGTGAGTCTGAACTCTGCAGTTACTGTATTGATTAAGCATTGTCTTGTTTCTTTATTAGTTATTATTAAATATAAGTAAACCTTGTAATTGTGTCTGGTCTGCATAGAACTAAATAGGCTCTTAGGGTACTTGCATGTATATTTAGTGAAACTGTATAGCCACCTCCAATAGCTTCAGTCTTGGTCACATGTACCATTTGGCTAATAGGGACATCAGCACAGCAGACTGCCAGGCTCGTATGGATGAAGTATTACATTCTGACACATATGAACCTAGTTCAAGATCAGAAGTTAATACAGCCTATAAGTTAATTATGGACTGTATTGAGGAGTTATATATTGGCAGTAGAATTGACCAAAAAATATATGGTTACCTAACTATGTCATTTCCAAGATACCCATACATTTTTGGGATTCCTAAAATACATAAGTACATTGACAATCCCCCACTTAGATTGTTAGTTGACAGTAGAGGGTCACCTACTTATCCCTGTGTTAAAGTAGTGGATAGTATACTCCAAACATATGTAGTAAAGGAAGCCCAGATATGTAAAGATTCATGGACGTTCCTTGAGAAGATAAGAACTATTAACTACAACGCTGACTTCAACTTTCTGACTATAGATGTTAGAGATTTGTACAGTAGCATACCACATGATATTGCACTCGAATGGGTAACCCTTGCTTTAAAAAAACATAATGCTCCAGACAGGGAAATCTATCTTGTATCAGTACTTAGTGACCTTGTTCTGTCTTATAACTTCTTTATGTGTCACAATGAGTTTTTCTTACAGAAAGTTGGAGTGGCAATGGGGTCGCCTTGTGGTGGAAGCATAGCCAATTTAGTTATGGCTTACTGGGAGTCTGAATTTGTTTTTTCCAACCATAATCACTTCCTAGATAAGTTTATTTATTACACTAGATTTCTTGATGACATCTTCATTTTGATACATGGAAATGATGACACAAGTAAATTGGTGTTACAATACCTCAATAGCACTACCAATTTTCTAGAATTTACATACTCATTTGGGATAGATAATATTGCATACCTTGATGTACTTCTAAGTAAAAATTACGAGTACAATTGCTATACTGCAAAGGTTTTTCATAAGAAAACTTATTCAAATACTTTTTTACATTTTACTAGTTGTCACCCTTTTTCTCAGAAGAAGTCTGTTGTCAAAGGACAACTAGTAAGAGCTGCTAGGATGGTCAGCTTAGACAACGACTTCCATGAGGAATGTGTAGTGCTTAAAAATATGTTTCTATCTCGAGGGTATCCCGAACGTTTATTGGACAACCTAATACAGGAAGTAATAGATAAAAGAAGCCAGAACATTTACCAACCTTTACTCCCAGTTAATTGCACTGAGTCCCAAGGCGACCCAGAACATGTGATTGATTGCAATACTAGTAGTATGCATGAATCAGAAGAAAATGTAGTTTTCGGCGAAAATAAAATAAACATTAATTATTTTATTACTACATTTAGTACAGGTAGTAATATTTGTATTGATATAATTAATAAAAACTAGGAACTGCTTAAAATGTACCCTTTTATTTTTGAAAAACTAGGAGATAGACCTAAAGTAGCTTTTAGGAAAGGGAAGAATTTAAAATCTTTCTTGGAGGGTAGTAAACCCTTGGTAACCCACAACGCAGGGATGTTAAAGTTCCAAAATTGTAATTGTTGTAGATACGTGGAAGAAACAACTTATTTTGAGTTAAATGCCACTTCTTATAAATTAAAACACAAACTTAATTGTAACTCTACCTTTGTCGTTTATCTAGCTAGATGCACATTATGTCCCGTCTTCTATATCGGGAAGTCCGAAAGAAGACTTAGGGACAGAATATATGAGCATTTATATGCTATGAAAAAGTCTAAACTTGACAACGCTCTAGCTAAACACACTTCTGTATTTACCAATCACACATTAAAATTCTTAGCAATTGATCAGGTTTGTTGTGATTGCAGGGGGGGACCTAGACCCCTTGAATTGGAAGAAGCTGAATTCATTTGGCAGGTTAGGTTAAATGCATACAGTTATCCAGGAATTAATGATTCATGTTCAATCTCAAGTGTGTTAAAATTGAAGTCTTAAGAGATGATTTTAATATTTTAGGGTTGTAGTTGTGTTTTTTATTATTATTATTCTTTCACACCATTATATATTTAATCTCGTGACTACATCAGTGAGACAGTGGGTTCATTTATGTCTTTTATTACCAGACTACATTTGTTTAGTTAATGGTTACTAATTATATATAAAAATACATATATATATATATATATATATATATATAAAAAATACATATGCATAAATAATCACCTTGGACATTACAAACTACATTTTCACTACCTAATATTGTTGCTTTTTCCATTAATATGAGTTGTTTTGTATTTGTTATGTGTTTTATGTATTTATAATGACACTCAAATGTATTGAGTATGTCTTTTTAAATAGTATGAGAAGGAGGTTCAGCATCTTAGGAAGTTAGCTACTTATGCTGACGAAAAAGCGCTTTAAAAACATCATTTATTATCACTTTTTATCTGTTAATAAATTTCTAAAAATTCCTTTCGCTGCTACTGCTCTCGTTATTATTTTTTTATTAGTTTATTGGTTCTTCTTGTTTCTTTGTAATAGGGACATCACACAGCAAGATTTGTCACCCTTTGGTAAGGGCCTTACTGTAGATGATAAAGAGCTGGATTGTGGCAATCGGAACTGCCTTTAAGCATGTGCAAAAAGGGCCATAGCTGGTAAACCTGTGCCAGCCTTTCCCAGGAGTGTGTGTGTGTGTGTGTGTGTGTGTGTGTGTGTGTGTGTGTGTGTGTGTGTGTGTGTGTGTGAGTCTCATAAATATAATCTCAAACCGTGTGTGTATCAGCTACTTGGGCAGGGACATGAAGCACCTGTCAGACAGAGATGGTGATGGATGTTTTGATTTGGGCACTCTGCTAAGGTGTTAAAAATATAGCTTTGCCAGTGGGGAGTCCTACTGGGGATCTGGAGAGAGAGAGGGAGAAATCAGCCCCAGACTGACTGTGATCTCTGTGTGCTCTGAAGGGTAATTGTACTTTACTGTGTGTGTACTTATCCTCCCATTGTGTACATCCCTCACTGGTGGTAGTGGTGAGGATTGAGGCTTCTTGATTACTGAGCCAGTGCAGGGGCATCACACTGACAGTATGTACTGGTGGATACAGCTGGCATATCACATCATGTACCATTCTTGACACACTCTCTGTCTGCCAATGTCATACAAGATTATTTCACACATTGCCCAGGTCTCCCTGACCATTCCTGACATATTCTGGCTAGGTCAGTGTGTACCCCACACCTGCATCTGATTACCTGACACCTATGGCTAGCATACCTGGTGAGCCCCTGCAGCAGGACAGCAGGTTATAGGTACTAGTAGTTGAGGGATGCTGGCTCTGGCTCAGCAGCAGTGCATACATACTGAGCATCCAATGTAAGGGAATGGATACGGTACCCAATATTCATGTACCATTACTGTGTCCCCAGGTGTCTGGCATGTCACAGACACATTCCCCAAACTCTGTGGACAACCATCACATATTATCCAGCTGCTGTGTGGGAATACACATTTGTCTGGTTGGGGGGGGGGTCTACATCTATCAGGCTCATGTACCCATTTTTCAAATATCTGGGTACTGCAGATGTCAGACACCTATGAGGAGGTCACCTACACCACATATACCCTGCTCTCTGTTACTGTGTACCCCATATGTTCCTTGAATGTCCACATTCACCTGTAGTATCACTCACTTATTTGTCGGATGTAGACTGGATGACATGGCACTGTAACATTGCCCATAGGGGACACCCAGCAGTCGATGGCAGTGATGTGTGTGGACACATAACAACACAGTCTGTCAGAGCAGTCAGGCCATTTCTGGTAGTCCTGGTACCATCCTAGGTTACTAGGCTATAGGCCCTGAGCAGCCATATGGTTAGGCCACATGTCAGCCCATGTGTATGCTAGGCAGCAGCTGATGTCCCCATCAAACAGGCACACATATGGTATCCCAAGGGTGTATGTGCTGTTAACCATCCATCGGATCAGGTTACGCCTGCAAAAGTTTAGTTAGATACCCTGCCTGATGTGGACAAGGTGCCCATTCCACTGCAGGGTGATTGTGTGTGACACACATGTGATCTGCCAACAAGGCCAGTCCAGGTCACTCGCCAGGTTGAGGGTGTGTGTGTGTGTGTGTGTGTGTGTGTGTGTGTGTGTGTGTGTGTGTGTGTGTGTGTGTGTGTGTGTGTGTGTTAACACAGGAGCATGACTTGCAGTTGTGCAGCAGTCCCAGCAATGTAGAGTCCCATGATTGCCTTGTATGCCACAGTGAGTTCACTCCTGAAGAGTATGTATGACACTGTATAGAGGGTTGGCCTTATAGCCTGTAGGTGTATGGTAGATGTCTGATGGCCTGGTATTCCCTGGTGGGCAACCTCTGTTATGTCCCCAGCTGCTGCATGTGCTGTGTGATGTGAAGGATGAATGGAGGATTATGCACATTAATGGTCCTCAGTGGGAGGAACAAGAAACATTAAGATCAGGGGGGCAATGCATGCTGTAATGCCAGTATGTTGACAATACTCACACACATACTGTACTGATAGATGTTAGAGGTGTGATGTGGGTGTTAGCGATGGATAGTGCTAGCAAAAGGGGATGTGCAGGGTCTGTACATAATGGTGGCCAATGTATGTAGTCCTGTGATGTGTTCCCCTGTTCATGTCTTTCAGGCAGGATGTACTGCAGATGCAACCCACCTTTCTCAGACACCAAGACTGTGGCAATCACTGATGTCCTCAGACTCCATCACTGGCTAATGTTGGGAAGGAGCCAGCAAAACCTGCAGGAATGCATTGCCCTGTGGGCAGAACTGCTAGTGGCAGTCAACAATGTGAGACTCTGAGACATGACCTACAAACAGGTCTGACACCATGCCATAGACCTGGTACACAATGCATGACAAATGGCTGCAGCTGTGGCCAGGGACCATGTTGGCACATGGGGTGGAGGGCCTGCTACTCAAGCAGCACTCACAGCCACTGAGGAGTGCCTCACAAACCTTGGTGCAGCCAAAGCCTCCCAGGAAACCATCCCTACATATGTCGTGGAGGTGGGTAGCACAGAGCAACAGCTAAGGACTGTGCAGGTAAGGCCCCAGCAGGCATCATGTCAATATTGTAGCATTCATAGTGGCAGCCTTTGCATATCTGGATGCATATGTCAAGTCAAACTGCATTTGCAGATGGGGTTTGTTTTGTTGTGCACACAAGTGCACACCTATTGTGAATGTCAGCACTTTGGGTAGTATTACAGCTTGTACTGTACATGTTCATGATTGCACATATTACTCTGACACTGACATCTGGTTGTGAGGGGGAGATACCCCAACCACCATGTTCACCTGTGATGGGAAAACAACATATGTAAATTACTGCCTGCACTACAATGTTTGCTGATGCACGCACACACACACACACACACACACACACACACACACACACACACACACACATGCAGGTGAGGTGGCACAAAGACATACAGACCACACTTTATGAATGATGACATGCACAACACATATTCGGATCACAACAGATACACTCTGGACAGGCCCTCAACAACATGCAGTGCATCTACACCTGTGAGATATGAGGAATGGCAGTATGTGATGGCCCTTCACCTAACACACAGTGCACCCGTGTTCACAATACTAATGTACCCCTGTATAGCACAGTGGAAACAGCTATACAACAATATGTGCCAATATGTCACAGCTCCTGCAAATAGGGTCCCGTGATGACCAATGCGATGCACCGCAGTTAACCTCACCACACGTGAACATGCACATATTGCAATATGGCTAAGGGTAACAGTTGTGTGCATGGAAAACTAGCTGCCTTCAACATGCCTACAGTATTGGTGAGCCACAACAAGACAGTTCCACACTCACCAGCTTCAGGTTGCTGTTCCCCAGCCACACCAGAGGGATCTATGTAGTTGTGGGGGAGAGGTATTGTCAGCACACACACATGTGACAATCAGACTCTGATGATGATGGTGGTCATAGTGGTCATAGTGGGGCACAGGTGTGGTTGTTAGGGGCTGAATCTGTACCACTGATTGACATCCCACTTCCCTAACAATGTTCCCACATATGATCAGTATGCCCACACATACCCAGTCCCCATCAGCCACAGATATTGGACAGTTGGAGGGTGGGGGCATATAACAGGCTAGTGTGGTGACTGTGCAATCTGTGAATGTAGACACTAGCCATAGCCAGGGAGCTGATGAGGTCCCACACAGGCAGATTGACAGGGGTGCTCAAAGAAGGACTGCTGTCCATCCAGCCCCTGTCAGAGGTGTCACAGCAGTGTTACCCAATGCATGTTTCAGTCCATCATGGAGGCACAGGCATATTGTGAATGGTTCACCAGACAGATGCTCAGGGTCATGGATGCAACACCACCTGCCATGCATGATGACCTCCACGGCATTGCTGATGCCATACACCATTTTGCTGTGTCATGAATAGATGGTGAGGTGAGACATTGTCAGTGCTCAACCATGCAATGTCTGTGCTTGAACATGTGGTGGGAGTAGGGTGTTGGACACATGGACATAGGTCAGCAGCAACATCAGCTGAGAGCCCACGTGGCCATGCACATCCACGCTCCAATAGTGACAGTATCATCAGCACTACCAAAGGGAGGGTGCTGTCCACACCACACCATAGCAGGCCATGGGCATGTGGTCCTGGCCATTCTCATGAGGGACACGGATCTAGTAGACAGCAGTCACTGTCATGAAATAGTACCACATCTGGCCTTGGGCCTGCTGGTGCCACTGACACTCCTGGAGGAACCAGTTCCCGTGTCCATGGCCAGAGATGGTGTACTGTACAACCTTCCATGTACAGTCCACGGCTGTCCAACATAACCATGTGTAGGGCTAGCACATGGCTTGACTGTGTGCATACACAAACTCACACATCACTATCACATGCAGGTCACCACCAGACACACACAGCCCCTCTCCATGGCCCAGCTGACAACCACCCCTCCAGATACACACACAACTGTATGGCCCAGCCTAGGCTTGGCAACCCCACATCAAACCTTGTGCATGTGATGATACCTGTGCCACATCCCTGTTATCCATACCATCGATGTAGAGACATGCTAATATGTGTCAGATGCACAGGGTGAATATATGCCAGTGTGTAGTGTAGTAATGTTCTGCCATGTAAGGTGCTGTCTGCTGGCAATTGTCATGGGTACACATCAAAGTGTATGTACCTTTCTGCCATGACACATTATTGCTGTTAGTAATGCTGACTGACTTGTTGTCTCACATACCTTATTCTGTTTCTGTTCCAGGTGTCTGTGTGTCTACAGCCTGGGGAACTGCTGACATTACCAAAGCAGAATATGGTGTAGTGGAAACACAGTGAATTTTTGATTGCCAAGGTACAGCTGTATATGTACATGTTTACCAAGGTGTGTATGCATGCAGCAGTGTGTGAGGGACAATGGGGGAAGACACTGTAACCTTGCATGCATACCCCTTGACACAGCCAGCTAGCCTTCATACATGTCACCTGGACGTTCCATAGGACCAGATGTTCATAGATACAGAGAAGCTTACTAGAGTACTGGCCCTGGGTCACTCACAAGCCTAGCTATTACTTTATCCCCTCACAGGTGAAGTAGGATGTATCATCAAGCAGCACCTGATGCCCCTGCCATTGTTGGACACAGGTTGAAACACAGGGACATATTTTTCCCCATCCACTCAACCTAGATGCAGTTGATGAGGGTATGCATGGTACTGTGTTTGACATGTTTGGGGAGTGTAGTCCTGACACAGAGCAGCATCTGGGAGCCAGACCTGACTCTCCAGCATGTGTTTCTACTATCTCATATGCAAGTCAGGCCTCTCTTGCTGGGAATGCACACAGAGTTATACTCTCATACATGGAGCAGCTGTTGAAGGGCTGAGCACAGCATTGCCATCTAGGCATGCCACAGACACCTGTGGACATCCTGACTGTTGACCAGTGGGTCAGTACTGATTACAGGCTATCTGCATGGAACAGGTGTTGAGAGATGTACCTGATCTTTGTGGGTGTTAACATGGACTTTACAGTTTCTGCAGATATCTGCATAGGTGCATAGCTGACTGGCCATGCTGATAATGTAATGTTGTATTGACTGAGGACTATTCAGAGGTAATGTCCACCTTTTGTCTGGATGGGGTCTCTTTACCTATGTGGTGAACCACATACAAGCAATTCCTGCCCACTGCCACTACTTCTTGCCTGAATGCAACATTGCTGCCATCCATATCCTCGAGCTAGACAAAAAACTTTAAAAAGATTCCGGGACTCCTTCCGGACTGATGGGGCCGAATTTTGGGGTACTCATAACCTTTAGAGTGCCGACAAGTGGTTGAGTACTGGGTAAGCAAGTGCTATGGAGTTAACAGATAGGAGAATAGAGGAGAATAGCAGGTGAGATGATCTTGTAGGAGATCTTGTTAATGCTAAGGATCAGCAGTTAGATCACTGGAAGGTAGTGAGAGGGGAAAATTTGAAGAAAAAACTTTTAGGTGGACCGTAGTAGTTAAACTCGATTTACTAAGTCACATTTTTCACAGCCAGAATGCTTTAAGCAGGCCGCTATAAAGACAGGAATGACCTAAATTGCAAAACAAAACCACAAGTCACTGCCCTAAAACCAATCCCAGGACAAATGAAGGAGTGATGAAATGACCTAGTGGACAATAAGTCGCCCAGTTTCAAGTCAGTAACCACCAGTTAGGAGTAGCAGGGAAGCTGCTCAACAATGGTCAGTGCCACTGGATTAGTCACAGACCTCCTTCATGTTAACAATGGCCTCACAGAAACACAGAAACCTGCAAGGAACAGTAAGCCTGTACCTCTCACAACTTTAACTCTTAACTGAACACAAAAAAGCAAAATTTTTTTTTTTTTTAAGTTTTAGTTTTTTAGCAGAAGCAACTCCTCAGATAAGCTATAAGGTTATAGATTTGTTGTCTTCACACACACAGCAGAGGTCAAGGTCAGAAAATATGCAAGCCATAGCAAAAAAAAAAAATTAACATTAAGTGCAAACAGGCAAGGTTTAAAATCAGCAAGTTTTAAGAAAAAACGATACAAATACAGCTACAGAAATCAAAATTAACAAGCTACAGCTGGCAAAATTGTACAAGCATGCACTAAAACTTAGCAAAAGTTTAACAAGAAAACAGACTTAAAAAAAAAAAGTGCAAAAAAACAGAAAAAAAAAGCAAATTGGAGGGTGCTTCATACCAACAGCTCACAAGGGCGCTAAGACGCTCTCCTGCTTCCGAGAAGGGTAGCCAACAGTGAGAGGAAAATGAAGAAAAGATGGAGGGCACCCCTCTAGTAAACAATAAAGAGACAGGAGTAAGTCAGTCCAGAAAGTGGGGCAGGAAACTACCAATGTACAGTTTTCCCACTGGGTAGAACACAGAGACCCAAGATAATGTTAAAAATCCACTCATTGATAAACAGTTCAAACAGTTCAGGCCTAGCAAGCCTGTAACTCCTGAAACTTTTTAACTCTCAGAAAATTTGGGTTTTTGTGCCAGTTATTTGTGGTTTTGTTTTTTATTTTTTTAGCAGTTGTTCACAGGTTAATACTGTTAGGTACAGTAATAGCAATGAGTCATAATGCAGTATATAGGTCAAGGAAAGAAAATATGCAAAAAATACAAAAAAAAACGCTTTTAAAAAAAAAAATTAATTTGGAAATTAAAAAAAAACAGCTTTTGGTCAGGCAAGTTTACAGGAAAAAAAAATACAGCTTTTCAGTTGTGCAAGCCAGAAAATGCTCAAGCTAGGCAGCTATGCAGAAAAACCAGAAAAAATAAACAAGAAAAAAATACTAAAATAAAACTAGGCTCCCTTCTCTCCAAATGCTTCTGAAAAATGCGCTTCAAAACACCAACAGCCAACTGAGGGTTTTTCAACAAAGAGAGAAAAAACTAGGTTTTTATGAGAGGAAGAGAAAGATATGGAAACAACCCTAAGAGTGTAAATCATAAAACTACAGTTGCAGAATAGTAACCACCTCCGGGCAGGGTTGATCAATGTTAGTCTCTCCCACTGATAAACACACCAGGCCTCCCTTCAGCCCAAGCAAACTTCAGCCTCAAGCAAACTTTCTAAACAGTCAGAACTTTCAAAACAGAACTGAACTTTTTAAGCAAAACTCAGAAAAGTGGAAAAAAAGCAAGATTTTTTTTTTGTTTTGTTTTTACAGAGAGATTAACAGTTCACAAGTAATATCAGTTATATAACAGCAGTAATATCAACCCCACACAGTGAGTGCGCGGTCAAGGACAGAAAATAAAAATTAAGTGAAAAACGAGTGTTTTAAGAAAGCACAGGAAAATGCACAGCAAACAGCTTTGGAAAGCAAACAAATACACTAACTAATTTTTCGTTGCTTACCAAAGAGAATGCATGTTCTAGCCAGGCAAAAATGCAGAAAAATAGCAAAAAATAAACAGAGAAAAATACAAATCTCAAAAAACTCTTCTCTCTTCGTTCTTTTTTCAGCTTCCAAGCTGAGGGTGCTTTCCACAACAAGCCAACAAGCCTGAAAAGCCAACCAAACCAATTTAGGTTAATCCAGAGAGAAAGAGAGGGAGTTATGGATAACCCTAGTATGACCCCAAGTGGCCACTCACTACAGTTTCACGGGGCTCCGGGGCAGGGAAGTTGCTCAAGCTGCTCACACTCCCCCCCATGATAACAGCCCCCCCCCAAAATGGCCTCAAAGAAACTTTCACAGAACTTCAAACAGTTCAGGAACAGCAAGCTCTTAACTGAACTTCTTTTTAACTGAAAAAAAAAAGATTTTTTTTTTTTTTTTTTTTTTTTTTTTTTTACAGAGAGATACAGAGGTCACAAGTAATAATGCTAGTAGTAAATGACCCACAAAAAGAGTGCTAGGTCAGTGGTCAAAAACAGAAAATTTTTTAAAAAAAAAGAAAAAAAAAAAAATTTTAAAAAAAACAGAAACAGGAAATTCAGCTTTTGGTTGTGCCTAAATGCCAGCTACCAAAGAAATCAAGTTTAACAAGCCAGAAAATGCTCCCCAGAAGGCGCCATGCAGAAAAGCTATGCAAAAAACAAGAAAAAATAATTTAAAATCCTCAAAAAAAGTGGCCTCTTCTCTCAGCGTTTTTCTCTTTGGAGGGAGGGTGCTTCACCAACAGCCAATAAGCCTGAAAAGACGCTCAAACCACGAGGCAACTAGGTTTTAAGAGAGGAAGATGAGTACCCAGATCTGTCATTGCAGTCTCTGTGTGTTTATGGGGTTGGTGCTGATGTGGGAAATACTAGGGACATGTCCTTGCCATATGGCATGCTGACACTGCTGTTTGCATTCAGCTTGAGGACAGGACCTTGACACCACCCTGTACCCACTGTATGGCCCATTGTAGTGTGCTTACAGTAATCTGTGGCTCAATGACAGACTGCACAATACTTACAGTTGACACAGCTTTAGGTTGTACCTACATATGTGGGTGGTGGCAGTTAACATGCATGCCTATATACATGTAGGTAGTTGAGGGCAGCAGGTAGTCACAGGGAATTCACATGTCTACATATTTCACACACATAGGCAACACAGATTGTGGTTGCCACCTTATCAAATGTGGACTGTGGGACATGTCTTGTAGTAACATGACAGTTGGCAGGACATGCCATACCCATGGCAATTGCAACACACAGGACTTCCTTTGCTTTGGTACTATGGCACCTTATATGTGTGACATTACCTTAGCTTACACTATTTGTCATAACATTACAGTTCTTCTGATGTGCAATAACTGCTCTATGCAATTAGCAGACAACTGTATGAAATGTTTGTTGTCCTACATTTTCGGGACCTCTTTATTGTTTCAGTTGTTATCACAGGTCACACCTTGGCAAACATGGACTGCAACCTACAGGTAGTACAGATGGTGGCCATACCAGTGACCGCTACACATGTCTGCAGATTGCCCAGGTGTTTGACACAAATTTGACCTCCATTTCTCATAACATTGTGTTTTTCTGACAAACTGTTTGAAAATCATGACACACTAACATTACAGATTAATGATGGATAATGTCATGTAACAACACATAGCATTTGGAAAATGCATTCAAATGCACAATCTGTTCTGGTATCTGCTTTCCATGTGTGTCACAGCAATATGTGAAGGTTCTGCTCAATGTTTGGTCTTTGACCCACTTTTCCATACAGCTTTCACCACATATCTTTCTGTGAGGGGTTGACAGGTATGCTGGTGTCAGTAATACAGTTAGACTGCTGCAAGGGGATGTATGCACACACACACACACACACACACACACACACACACACACACACACACACACACACACACACACACACACACACACACACACACACACACACACTTATGACCTGCCCTTGCTGATAGCAGAACCTCTACCTGCCTAGTTTTACAAATGATACTGCTGTATACATAACACAAGCACCACAGAACCACTATAGTGTTTCAGTGTCTGCCAGTACCATACCTCCCAACCGTCCTGAATTCCTCGGTTTTTACCGAGTTTTGGGGTCCAAATGATGGGGTGCCATGATTCCCGAATGGTACCCCATCATTTCCGATTTTTTCCACTTATTTTTACATTTTCACGGTGTTTTGGCTGATGTCATCACATGCTACCAGCCTATCGGAATAGTTCTGCACACATTTACGGCTGGGCTGGGCTGTTCAAATGCTGTAAGCAGCGGGAAGAGTTATCATCAGAAAACTTTATTTTGGAAGCAGTTCTGTTGTAACTTAGTTGATCGGAAAGCAAGTCTTCTGTTCAGATGCTGGCGTGGAAGCAGTTAGCTGTTTTAGTTCACCGGAAACCACCATAGCTGCAAGCGAGCTGTTTTCATTCATTATGTGGATGGATACCTTATAGCTGTTGAATCGTAAGGTAAGGGAGGGTGTGTGTGTGTGTGTGTGTGTGTGTGTGTGTGTGTGTGTGTGTGTGTGTGTGTGTGTGTGTGTGTGTGTGTATGTGTGTGTGTGTGTGTGTGTGTTTGTGTGTGTGTGTCTGTTTGTATGTGCGAGTGTATATGCCCTCACACATGCACATTTACATGTTGGGGAAAGAGGGTTACAAGAAGTCCCTGAGGAACATTGAATGTCACTGATCTGGCCTCAACAGAGTTGTTTACCAGTTTGTTTTTACTGAAGCAAATGTAGGCCTTGCTGACATCATACTGGGGTTTGCAGTGAATAAGCATTTGGAGATACTTTAAAGGCAAGTATGTCATGTTGAGGCTTAAAAAAATTAGGTGATAGATTTAATGAAGAAAGAACAGAGAATGGGGACTATCATAAAACCTTGATGAAGTCCAGCTTGAAAGGTAGTAACAGTGGAGGATGGAGTAAAGATGAAAGTGATAGCTGGGGAACACTGGCAAGACAATGCAAACATTTAAGAAGAATGCTATTAGTGAATGCAAAGCAAGCATGCTTGAGGAGATAAAGACACTGGTTAAAATCAAATGCTTTTTTGAGTTCAATGAAAACTTCTTCTGGTAAAAGGACTTTTGTGGTGTTTTAGTACTTTTTACTTGTCGATATTGTTGTTTTTAGATTTGATTTTGTCCATCAGACTTTATATTCTGTAACACAGATATACTGTATTGTGTCTACTGTTTTGGACTGAATTCTCTTTTGTTATTATCAGCCTTTCCCTTCAGTTTCTTTTGCGGATCTGCAGAATTATCTTTTTTATACAGAAAACTTGGAATAAATAATTTTACTTTGTTCTTCATATATGATCTGATTTGCTGTAAAAAATACACCATTATGATCAGAAACTAAAATATGAGATAATATCTGCCAGTGTGTCTGCGCATGTAAAACAAAGAACAGTACAATTCACTGGAGCTCTGCATCTGAATGTATTCTACATTGCTCTTTTCATAACAGTAAAAACCTCTCATGTGTTTCCTCAGAGTTTCTTGTTATGGAAGCCACACAGCGTCAGGCAGGAGCCTTGGTTGTGCATGGGTTCCAATATACTTTCTTACCTTTTATGAAATATCATAATATCACTGACCCGCGAATGACTTAAGGAGAAAAGAGGATATTGGATACAAAGATACTTACAATGGCATGCCAGAAATAACACAGATGAGCAGGATGTTTATTATGAATGGAAAACTGTAACAAGCAAACTATTTAATTTGACGAAAGTAATGTATCCATCACTTGACAAATTAACCCCTAGTGGTAGTCCTCTGTGTACTGTCATAATTGTGATGAAATGATGCACCAAATAATGTAACTAGAAGACAGATATTTAGGGTTAGAATCTTCAAAGGGAGAGAATAGAAAGTGTATGTGAATGGGAGGTGGTAAGGTATGGAGAGATATTATCCAAAAGGGAAAGCAAATATATAGCAATTACAGAAGAAAAAACTGACTTAAAAATACTGGCAACATTCTTGAAGAATGTGGTGGACAATGAAGGCATAAAAGTGAGTAGGAGATTGTACAGGTTGATTAAGGACAGAAAATGGATGGCTTACTTTAAAACTCAAGGTTGGGATTTACAGTCACCTTTACTAGTACTTAAAGTGTGCAAGGTGCCATATGTAATGGGCAGTGCTGTCCCTATTCATAAAATACCCACAAATCCCTCTGATCTGTAACACAGTCTACTGAATAGAGTAAGGTTTCGTGTCACATGTAAATGAGGTTAGGGAGGGCATGTAATAGTGGCTGGAGTACTCAGACTCAAACCCTGTACCCTGGGTATAGGGTAAAAAGAGCCTAATGTCCCTAGCCACCACCACTTGTGAATTTCTGGATCTTTTCCTCATAAAATCTGTGGTTTCAGGATTTTTGTGACAAATCACTGAAGGTGAAGGTTGAATTTATTAAATAATGACAGGCATTTGAATTTCAGACTTTATATTCTTCAGAAAATAAATGGTAACAAAACCTTTTATTCTAGCAATTTTCTAAGTTTATAAGATCACTGTTTGAATTTGTACCTATTTTGGGGCTGTATTCCCCCATTGTTGGCCTTGTCCAGGTTTTTTGTGCTAAGAGGTTGAGAACTATGGTGAGAAGTGAAAACTGAATTCACTAAATGATAGTCATTTAGGTTTCAGTCTTCCTATCTTTTTGGAAACAAGCTGCTGATTTGGCATAGTGGTATGTTGCCCTGACTGCAGTGCATAGGGTCCTATGTTCCAAGACTTGCTAGTAACACAACATTTTATTCTAGCAACTTTCCAAAATTATAAAAGCAATGTTTAAAATGTGCCCCCCCAAAAGAAAAAGAACTTAAATTGAAAATAAGTGTAAGAAGCTGTGCAAGAAGCCTATGCCTTACACTACTGTCATTCTATTTTTTATATGTATAGTGTGTGTGTGTGTGTGTGTGTGTGTGTGTGTGTGTGTGTGTGTGTGTGTGTGTGTGTGTGTAGACTTTTATGATGGAAATGTTCTGAATTGGGCAGTTTTGTCATTACTGGATCATGCATTTTGTTTCATTGCCTACTAAAAAAATGTTCAAACAATAAATTTAAAATGTGCTGTGTATAACAAGTGTGTTGGATTATACAATTAATATAATTTACTAAAGTCAGAAAGGTATATCAAAGAACACATGTATGTTTCTTGTTTTGTATGTAAGAGGCCAATAATATGAAAACAGCCCAAAGGTAATCTTTATGCACCACTGGCCAGATGCATTTTCTTTGGATGTGGTGTAAGTTTCAATGTTATTTTAATGAATGTGAGTTTCAAGGGCAGAAGTTTTAATGCCAAGTCTATTTTCATTGTGAGAAAGTATTACTTTGTTTAGCAGATGTCTATTAGTGTTTGTACATTGTGCTGTAAAGTGTAAAAATAAAATCCAAACAATCATTGTAGAAGTAAAGCAGTATGCACACTAGTGTTTATGGTAAATGGGGTGAAATAACCAGGTAATGGGACATTGGAATGGCTGCAGGGGGACTCTGGTGCCATTTTGTGGTTGTCTGTTCTTCAGTTTGCATTTGAAATGTGGTATCCCACAATTCCATTGAGTGGGCGGGGTTGCATAATTATGTATGCAGATTTTATGTTAAACATCATACAGATATGTACCTCTTTTTCATGGGCCTTGTCCAGATTTTTGATGTTTCCAGGTTGAGAGGTATGGCCAGTACTATTCAAGTGGGTGACAATTACAGGTGCTGTTAGGATTGCCAATGTCACAGGCCCTTAACATGGTGCAGCCACTTGAAACACAAACACACACAAACACACACACACACACACACACACACACACACACACACACACACACACACACACACACACACACACACACACACTGCTGTTTGGGGATATGCATTGAAACACACATGCACACACAGTTGACACTTTTCCAGTTAGAACACCTACTAACTAGTTATGTAGAGTACAGAGTGAAGGACTATTGCATGCACCACCAGTGCCTTTGTGTTAGAAAATGTGTAACTGTGCTTATAAGGTGGATGCCATCTGTAGGAGCTGTGAGTATGTTGGCAATGGGGGAGTTAACAGGGTGGAACAGGCACACAAAATGGTATAACCATCGCATATACACAGGGAAGACAGCCACAGGGGATATGCATACAGAAACACATACACTCACACAGTTGTCAATGGTCAGATTACAACCCCTACCTATCTACTTGTATGTACTATAGTGCTACATACATATTGCATGCGCCACAAAGATTATATGCCAGAGACATAAGTTACAATCTTCTACACCAATTAATCTTGGGAATGTCTTCATGGATGGTGGGATAAACCACCCAAAATAGTGACTGTTCTCACATATTGCTCTTACAAACCTGGACAAGTGATAGGGTAATGGACACACCTTAAAATGGTTTAACCAACACACACAGGGGATATGCTTCACACACAAACAGTAGTATAGTTGGCTGTATTGAGATTCAACCCCTACCTACCTACTTGCATGTACTATAGTACTGCCTACATATCACATGCACCATGAAGCTTATATGCCTCAAAAGTGTCCAACAGTGGATCTCAGGTTGATGACATGATCATGCCCTGTAAAGTAATGCAATGGGGGGCACCAGGGTGGAAGCAGGCCTCAAAATTTTATAACCAATACACACACACACACACAGGGGATATGGGTCTCTCTCTCTCTCTCTCTCACACACACACACACACACACACACACACACACACACACACACACACACACACACACACACACACACACAAAATCACCAGTACTGAGATTAGAACCCCTCTCTAACTAGTTATTTATACTACAGTGCTATGCTGTTGTTGCATGCACCATGGAGCTTATAGGGTTGAAGAGTGTCCATAGGTACATCTAAGATGAATGACATCAGCAGGCATTGTAAACTAATGCAATGGGGGGGGCACCAGAGTGGAACAGGCCTCAGAATGGTATAACCAACACACATACACACACAGAGAATATGGGTTTCACACACACACACACACACACACACACACACACACACACACACACACACACACACACACGCACGCGCACACGCACACACAGTTGCCAGTGCTGAAATTAGAATTCCTACCTATCTAGATATATGTACTACAGTGTTACACATTTATCACCGGTGCCATGGAGTTTAGAGGGCTGAAAAGTTTCCAAAGATACTTCTAAGGTGGATGACATCAGCAAGCCTTGTAAAGTAGGTCATGTTTGAAGTTTACTGGGTGGAAAAGGCCTCAAAATACTTTAACCCACAAACAAACACACACTTGCCAGTGGTGAGATTAGAACCCCTACCTATCTACACTGTAGTGCTATGTATTTATCTTGTGTGCCATGGAGCTTATAGAGCTGAAGAGTATCCAAAAGTACTTGTAAGGTGAATGACATCAGCAAAGTTTGTAAAGTAGGACAGTTTTGCAGTCTACTGGGTGGAAAATGCCTCATAATACCTTAACTTACAAACAAACAAACACACACACACACACACACACACACACACACACACACACACACACACACACACACACACACACACACACAGCAGGTGAGGTGAGATTACAACCCCTACCTGACTACTATTATGCTATCAGAGTGCAACTGTCTGCATGAGGATATCACTCTATGCCTTTCAGGGTCTATCTCTCTCTCTCTCTCTCTCTCTCTCTCTCTCTTTCTATGCCTCTCTGTCTCTCTCTCTCTCAATCCATCTCTGTCTGTCTCTCCCTCCCCCTGTCTCTGCCTGTCTATAATTGATATATTTGTATATGTTACCTGTATATTTGTATGCTTATCACAGTCAACAGATGCAGATATATCACATATGTGCCACCTCCAGGTAGCTGCGAGTAATCCTGTCTAATGGGGGTGGGCAGACACAGTTAAGGTATAACTAGCTGTCTGCATGCGAAGACATATCTGGACAACAGAGTTGTATAGTCAGATGTGGGTTTCTACATGGGCTGTAATTCTCTAAGTGTAGGAGCATGCCCAGTAAGGCCTTTAATAGTAAGAGCTGGACTCTATTCCAGAGATATCTGTAGTCCAGTCCAGGATTTTGTGTGCTAAAGCTGAATGGCTGATGAAGCTGTGTAAACAGTCCAGCATCTCAGCGATATACTGTGTAAGGAATCTCCTGGCTGTGTGCTATCCTTATTAACTGAGTCATATCCTGGTGTGGGTACAGAGTGTATTGGACTGAGCAGAGGTTTTCATAATATGTGTGGTATATTCTACATGGCACAGTGATTTCCTGGTATGTGAGTGGCAGATCAGTATAGAGTTATGTGAGGGAGCACTTAGACATTTATTTACTGACCCCATACACTGCAGGGAACTATGTTACAACAGAAATTGTTCTAGTGTGCACATTCTATGTTGTCTGGCCAGTGGTTCCCTTCCCCTTATATGTGTCTCTTTGTCCTTCTGTAGTGCAGTCACAGCCTTTGTCCACAGTTGCTGCTATGTATTTGTAGTTATGGTGTGAGTGGGGTAGAAGTCATAACATCAAACAAGGAGTTACAGACCTCACACTTCTGGCTGTACCTGTTTAGTGGGTTGTGCAATACTGTGCCCTATAGATCTGCTGTGGTCCTCAGATGGTTTGTGTTGCACTGTTATTGTCAAGTTACAGGTTGGCCATAGCTGTCAGACTCTTACAGACAGACATCTGGACAGGCCCGTATATAACAGTCAGACACAGGCCTAGACATGGGGGCAGGCTCTTAATATTGCTCTTCCAAACATACGCAGTTGGTAGAATTTTTTTTATTAGATTGCAATTACTTTTGGGGATGACATCTGCATCTCTACTGTCTGTCATTGCTGTTTTCACATCAACCTTTATCGGTTTGCCAATAGTTTGTCAGGCAAATGCAATGTTATGACAAGCAGACAGATATATGAGGCATACATGTGGACAATGACATTCTGTGACACCCTGTCATTCCATGGGTAGGGATGGTGCCCACTTACTTGTTGTCAGTACTGACAGAGTGATGTGGCAGCCTTTATATCCTGGCAGTCGACTTGCCACAACTTGCTGTTGTAGTAGGCACTGTGTAGGTTACTCAGACCTGTGTACTGTCCATATGTGTGGCCCCATGTCCCTCCATTGTCCAGCTTTCCTGCAGTAACAAATATTGAGTTCTGGCCAGTGTGTAGAACTCCTACTGTTGGTGTAGCGGACATGCAAAATAGTTACCACTGCCAGTCTCGAACCATAAACCCTGACAAATACAGTACTGCACTTAGACCACTAAGCCACAACAGCCACCAATAAGTGGTGTCTACTTGCTGACACTATTAACCACATCTTGGTGCCAACATCTTGGCAGACAGGTTCAGTGCTAACATTACCCCCCTCTCACCCCCTAGAGGGCCCATCTGTATACTGTAAGAATGCAATGTTCCTGTAATCATGGCTGCACAGGTAAAAAACACACTCTCCAAAGCCAAGAACACAGCATCCACGGGACCTGACAATATCCTATGCTGCATTCTGCACAAACTACAGAATGAACTGGCATCCTACCTAAGTACCATGTTCAGTCATAGCCTCACTTCAGGCTTTGTGCCCACTGAATGGTGCACCATGACGGTTATCCCACTCCACAAAGGGGGAGCCATGACGGAGCCCGGGAACTACCGCCCCATTAGCCTGATGAGCCTGGTCTGCAAGGATATGGAATGTATCATCATGGGACTCAAAAAACAAAGACATTGGTAATCTCCAAACTCTGGACCCTACCCAGTTCGGGTTTGTAAAAGGCAGATCATGTCTCCTAAACCTGATTGACTTCTTTGAAGCAGTCACCAAAGCCATAGATGAGGGTAAGGTAGTTCACACAGCTTATCTAGATCTCGCCAAGGCTTTCAACCCCATTCCCCACTCTGGAATTATAGATAAGCTCACTAAACTAGGTATAAATCCCTATGTCACAAGATGGGTTGGCAACTGGCTCATGGACAGAGCCCACACTGTGAAAGTAGCAGACTCCAAATCTGACTTCAGACCAGTGACAAGTGGAGTACCACAGGGTTCAGTCCTGGGTCCTCTCCTGTTTGGTATCTACTTCTCTGAAGTACAGGCTAACACAGACGGTCTTTGGCTAACAAAGTTTGCAGATGACTGCAAACTAGGAGCCATAATCGAACTCCTAATGATGTGGACATACTACAAAAGGGCCTCACTGAGACAGATGCCTGGTGTCAAAGCCATGGCCTGAAGCTCAATGCCAAAAAGTGTATTGTCATCCCCTTTGGTAAAAACACTGTACCCATGAACTACCACATAAGTGGTAGTCTACTTAATGCCGAAAGTGTGATAAGAGACCTTGGGACACAGGTGGAAAGTAATCTCCCTTTGATAATCACATCGCCACAGTGGTCAGGAAATCCTTCTACATAGCTCACCTCATCACAAAAGGTTTCTCATCAAGAAAAAAAGAGGTCATTGTTCTCCTCTATTCATCACTCATTAGACCCATTATAGAGTACAACACACCTTTTGGCATGTACCTCACAAGACATCTACAAAAACTGGAAAGGCCACAGAAATACCTCACAAAGAGGATTACTAGCCTCAGATGCCCTACGCAGACCATCTCAAAAAACTCCAGCTTTACTCTGTCACATATTGCCTGCTCAGAGGCAATCTCTGCCTAACATACAAAGCTATGTCAAACCCAGAACTGTTGGACATGCTCTACTGAAAGAAATCCCAATCCTTCCGAGCTACATGCTCTAGGGACCTAAACCTTGTCACCACAATAAACAGAACATGCTGGAGGGATAGATTCCTGTCCCAGAGACGTCCCATACTCTGGAACAGACTACCTATCTATGTCAAACAGAGCTCCTCATTAGCACTCTTCAAGAAAAATCTTGATGATTGAATGGAAAATAGGAAATTCACCCCAGAGATCACTTCTGTGGCTCTGCTCGACAGGGTCACAGGAAAATAATTTTCTTGGGTGACGAAAGCCAGGGTACCTTTTTGGTTAGGCTTATATAGGCCCTACGGCTAATAGCCTAGTACCTACCTATGAACCTATGAAAAAACATACATAGCACATTGGCCCCTGCATATTGTAGAAATGGAACAAGTTATCAAGTTGATTGTGACAGCCCTGGCAATGTGTGGCCTGCTGCTAACACCTTACAGACATAGATATTACTGCAGTTCTATGTGAACATAGGTGTGTTGAGGGGAGGGGGCATACCTCTCAAGTGTACACATCTTCACAGACTGTGCAGATGTTTAGCTCATAATTTAGGCCCATTTGTCATAATATTGTGGTTGTGTGGCAAATAATGGTAAATACGTTACAGACCGAAGTTAGACAGTAATGATAGATGTGAGTTTCAGACGTCTCGACCTTCAGAGATCTCATGCTGCTGTAACAGCTCTTATTCTATCAACTTTCTATGCTTGTAAGTGCAATATTTATGCTTGTCCCTGTTGTATGTATGGCCACCTGTCCCTCCATTGACCAGCTTTCCTGCGGTAACAAATATTGCCTTCTGGACAGTGTGTACAACTCATACCATAGGTGTAGCTGACATGCAAAATAGCTGTCACAGCCAGTCTGGAACCACAGGCCCTGTCAACCACAGTACTGTACTTAGACCACTAAACAACAACAGCCAACAGTAAGTTTTGTGTACTTCCTGACAGTATTAACCATGAACAGACATAGCACATTGACCTCTGCATATTGTGGGCATGGAACAAGTTAGCAAGTTGATGGGCACAGCCATGGGAATGTGTGGTCTGCTGCTATTACCCTACAAACATAAATGTTACTGCATTTCTATGGGAACACGGGTGTGTTGGGGGGAGGGGGCATACCTCTCAATTGTGCAAATTACCACAGACTGTCCAGATGATTGCTTCATATTTCAGGTCCAATTAGCACAGTATTGTGGTTGACTTGGAAAATACCGGCATATCATTACAGATCGGGTTTAGAAAGTAATGACAGACATTTGAGTTTCAATTCTTACCCTTTGGAGATGTGATGCAACAGCAAGACCTGTTGTAATATCACTGTCTAAGTTTGTCAGAGCAATATTTCATAACTGTCCCTATTTGCGGCTCTTTGCCACACATTTCTTTATGGCTTTGTACAGCTCACTTGCAGTGAGAGATTGAGAGGTGTGTATGGAACTCCAACATACACATCCATACATGTGACCTATAACCCCACAGTTTGTTAGTCCCCCACATATACTGCAGTGGGTTTTGTCACCTAGGGGACTACTGCATATTCTGTGAAAGCCAGTATATGCGGACATTTCCTGTTGTCCCACACAGCTGTCAGTTGTCTGCTGCTATCCCAGGAGGCCACCCCATTCCCTTGCATACATGCAGCGATACCATAGAAATGCTACCACAACATACTACTCCAGTCATTAGTTGTTAAGAAGAGTGACTTACCTTGTGCCTGGGACAGTTGTGAGGACAGTGCTTCAAGGCTGACTCTGTCGGATGCATGCAGTAGACAGCCTATACATGCTAAAGTACTGGTAGTGTGATGTGTGTGGCATCCTTTTTACTGTGTGTGCAAGTGGGAGAGAGGTGTCAGTCCCTGGGTCCCTAAGGTGTCAGTATATGTGCTATGCGTTGCCTCTTTGCCAAGGCCAGGGTGGACTAGGCATGCCTACATCTGCCTACAGGGACAGGCTAAGGGAGCTCATCCTCCAAGCCCCCCCCTGTGCCTGGGTGGACCTTGGCAATGGTGGGGGTCTGTGTCCCCCTTCCCTGTGATGTTCCTGCCGCAGCTGTTTCCACAGGATCATATTGTGTAGCATGGCACAAACTATGAACATGTGTGCACATATGGCTGGAGAGTACTGCAGGGCTCCACCAGATATGTCAAGGCAGAGGAAACGTGACTTGAGAAGCCCAAACACATGCTCTACAATGTTCCTAGTTTGTGCGTGTGCCTCATTATGGCATTTTTCAGTGTGTGTGTGTGCATGTGTGTGTGCATGTGTGTGTGTGTGTGTGCGCGCGTGTGTGTGTGTGTGTGTGTGTGTGTGTGTGTGTGTGTGTGTGTGTGTACGTGTGTGTAGGTGTGTGTATTTCTGATGGGTGTCATCATCTGCGGTTCCAGTGAGTAGCTAGCATCTCCCAAGAGATGTCTGTATGGAATGTCCCTCCTGGCAAATGCCTGGTACAGCTGTGAGGTGTGCCAGATGTGGGAGTTGTGATAACTGCCAGGGCTGCCAGCACACACATTGATGATAATGCCCTGGGTATTGCACATGACCTGGCTGTTGATGGAGTGATAGCCCTTACAGTTGACGTAGACTCTACTCTCTTCACTGGGTGGTGCTTTGATGTGGACATTAGTTCAGTCTATGGCACCCAGTACCTTTGAGTTATGTGCTACATGGTGGAAGAGATGCATATTGCTGGTCCTCTCCTCAGGGGTGCTGGGGAAATAAATGTGCGCACTGGCATGTCTTAGCATGACATCCAGGAACTGGTGGAGTACCCTAGATGTGGATGCCTGTGAGACCCCCATAATGTCCCCAGTAGGTCTTTGGAAAGTACCTGTAGCTAATTTTCTTAAGGCTGCACATACCTTTGTTTCCACTGGGATGGGTCCCCCTCTGCTGGCTCTGGGTCTGAGGTGAGGGCAGCAGAGCTCAGTGAGTTGCTGTAGTATGTCCTTGCCCACCCTGTAGTGCTCTACTATCTCCAATTCATGTAGCCTCTGAAAGGTTACCCTGGGTCTGAACACTCTTTTCCTCCTCAGTCTGGGCCGGTCAACATCATCCTCATCACTGTCCTCAGTCTGTAGCATGTAGAGATGTAGCAAAGCAGCAGCAGCCTCTATCATTTTGTCAGTTAAAATTCCCAAGTGTGTACTCCAATAGTGCAAAGCATGTGGGGAAATCAGATTGAAGGGTGTCTGCATACATTATACTGGTGTGCTGCAGATGCAGCCTGTGTGATTGGCTGACTATGATATATTCCACTTGCCAGCTATATTATTGAGGGGTTTGAATATCCCACTGTGAGTGGCAGAAGCCTTATTAGTTATTTATAGTTGACTGCCTCTTGTCTGCTAGTTTCTTTTTTTTTCTAGTTCCCTCCAGTTTTAACCCATGGAGCTAGTGTAAACACTGCTGAGCAGAAAGGGCCCTCCCCTGTACATGAGCATGCTCAGCATTTCTCTCACCAGCTAAGCACAGCTAAGCAGCCTCAGACACACTCCTGCTTAGCTGTGCTTAGCTGAGTGCAAACAGAAGCCGCAGAGCTCCAATGTGCTTACACAAAGCATGACACACACCATTTTATGTCAGCTCCTCTTCTGCCTACACCACCACATTGTAGCTCCTATATGGTTAGGCACTCGCAGACATGGTGGCCCATTTTGCTATTCAGTAAATGCAGCTCATCTGCATACACTTAATTACATATACCCTAGTTACATCACTGCACAACAGGCTATGTCCTTAGCATCCACTGTTACCTGCCATTGTATGAGTCTGCATGCTGGCCAATATAATGAGGAATTTAATTTTAGCTTAAATAATCCCCCTTTTAGTATTTTAAATTTATATTTTGTCAGATCCCATGCTTGGGCGCTGCTGCACTCTGCTTGAACATGGCATATGTGCATGTAAAACTAACTTTTGATTTTTAATATTTGGAATCAGTTTTACATTCCAATGGCCATAGTTTTTGCCATTGGCATGTCTGATACAACTAATACATATTTTTCTTTTAGTTGTTATAGCCCCGTTTTGTTATTTTGCAGTCTGGTACACGGACAGTTCCTGCATACATTTCTAATGCAGACACGGCTCCTACACGGATGCCTTTCAGCTTCCTGGATCAGTAAATCACCTCATTTGCATGGTTTAACCAGCAAATGAGGTGATTTGCATTCTGTGATCGCCTCAGTAGTTGAACAGTGCTGGGAGGCTCATGCACATCCCCAGCCTTGTTTCCTGGATCGCATAGCCTCCGAACTCCATGATAGAGTTGTGCCATTATGCTTACATGGAGATTAGCTCCATGTAAGCTTTGTTGAATTACCCCCTATATGTGTGTTGGGCCTTCCAGGAACTAATCATTTTGTAATAAATAATAAAATTATGTGCTGAACAGATCAATTTCCATTGCATGAAAGTCTGTCAGGTGTAGACCCATTTAAAACCTTACTGGAGTATGCTACAGAATTGGATCCTGTAGAGCTAGCAATACCTGGAAGCACCAAAACTACACAGCATATCTGCACATATTCAGACTACACATATTTTGATAATTTATTTTCAGATCCGGTGCTCTTGTTTGAATTGTCAGTGCTGCAAAATATCTCATTTTATTTGTAGAAAGAAAAAGCAGCTTCTAGTCTAAGAAGCAAGTCAATCTTACTCAACAATATGCGTATAACGGTGAGGCAAATGTAGAAATCTGAAAAATGTCTTCATATTTGCAGACCATAAAATCAGCATTTTTAGTGGGATGCAAAGTTGTTCACCCCAAAGCTAACTGATGCAATTATGCACCAGCTTTGTTTCCAGCGCTATTGCAATTCTTCCTTCTCAAATTGCAAAAACTTGCTACCATGATTTTCACACCCTGCTGTCATCTATCGAGTCATGCAGCTTGCATCCTTCAAACCTTATATGTTCCTTCTTCCTTTGCTATTCCTTCTGCCCTGGCCATGAATGACTGTTAATCTGAAAAAACAAGTATTACAAGGAAGATAGGTAGATTAGATAGATAGATAGATAGATAGATAGATAGATAGATAGATAGATAGATAGATAGATAGATAGGGGTATATTTCTAAATTTCGAGATTTCAAAACATCGAATTTCTTATGTTCGAGACCATAAGATAGAAGTTTTGAAACTTAGAACTGTTTAAATGGAGATCGCTGTAGAGCATGGAACGGTATATTTACTATTTTCCTTGCTGTAGTTCGATCTCAGAGTTGGTATATTTAATTAGTAGGGTGTGTAAAGGGTGCAGGGGGGCTTGCCCTCCTGCAAAAACATAAAAATGGATGGCATAGTGTTGCAGTGGTTTGCTTTGTCACCTCACAGCAGGAGGTTCTCTGGTTCGATTCTCAGCTAGGGTGCTTTCTGCATGGAGTCTGTATGTCCTCTCTGTGTTCATGTGGGTTTCCTCCAGGTGCTCTGGTTTCCTCCCATGTTATAAAGACATACATCTGGAGCATTTCTCCCTGGGCCTCTGCTGAAAATTGGCTTTGTTCCCAGTAAACAAATGTTAATTGTTTTTATTTTTTTTTATTTAAATTTCAAAGTTTCAAAACTTCGATCTTATGATCTCGGCCATAAGAAATTTGATGTTTTGAAAGTTTGAAATTTAGAAGTAGATCCATAGATAGATGCTGCTATTTACCACTAAAAGTCACCTATATTATCTACAATTATATAAGTAGCCTTGAAGTACATAGAGTCCCTTAGCTGGCTGTTGCCCAGTGATGTTAATGAGCTCACATTGTTCAAGATAAACATCCATCTGAGCAGTAATACCAAACACATGGAAAAAGCAAATTCATTGTGACATAAACTCCAAACAAGTACTTAGGAAATTATACAACTTATTTGCATTAATATATACACTTGTACTCACAGGTAAGCTTATATCTGCCTTAATTATTTTTTATTTTTTGACAGCAAAACAGTGTTAGTATTTAACCCTGTGCAACAAAAATAATTTGGCACAAAACATCCAGTTCATAGAGTCTGAGAGTGTTAGAAACTGATAGCCATTTATTTCCTTTCATCATCCTCTCTTGAGCTACCTAAACTATGCACTACTGCTATTAGTGACTATGAAGGCAAACTGCCAGTGGTAAGCGACACATGAAACTGAATAAAATGGTCTAAAAATGTAGCACTTTAAACTCAGAAGTATTCACCACCGGAAACAATTTTTGTGGTTATATGTATTCATTTACCTGGTTTTACCTGATAATTTTTTAGATAGCAGGTTAATAGGTTCTAAAAAGTTTCTGTTTTAAATACAGACTTATCAGAAACTTACTTACCAAGATATTTGCCTGGACCGAAATCCTGACAATACAAATCAGAATGTTTGTTAGGGGTGGGGGTTTGTCTAGTTATATTGGTTAGACCTCATTCGAAGTACTAAATGCAGCTTTAGAGTTCCCATTCTCCAAGAGGACAAGCAACAGAAGCAGTTATACTGAAGGTACTGCAGGGTTTGCTTCAGAAGTAGTGTGAAGACAGACAGAATAAACCCAGTTGTACGTGTATCCTTTTTAAGTGGGAAGAGGAGCTATATGACATAAACATTTCTCAAACAGGAAAGCATCTTTCCCAAAACGAGATATGCAGAAGCCAGCTCAGTGGTGCACAGGGATAAAGCCCTGACGTTAACCAGATAACTCAGGTTCATTAGTGGGCTGATTGCCGGAAGAGCTAGGAGAGGGAGTCTAGAATGAGTGGCTGATGCAGGATTACCCAACCCATCCTGGGGGACAGAAGTGATCCTCTTATTGCACTGCTGGCACTTTAAGAGATTGGGAGCACAGTATCAGTGTGTGATAAGGGATGTGTTTGGCTCTACCAAGCTGCAAGGGTAGCCTGTTCATTGTATGCATGGAAGCATGAATGCACTGATTGTAGTATTACACGCATCCATGGTGAGATGGTTACATGAACTGGCTGCCAGGGATGGGATTGGGGCCAGTTAGCAAAAATTCTTTTCTTCACTTATTCGTATCAAAAAAAGCAACTTCTCATAGTTATTGTGCCACTGGGTAGTTCACTGGCCCGAGGACAACAAAGGCCTGCCCCTAAACACAAATGGTTCCAGTCTGGGGGGTGAATCTGGACTGTATGGCCACTGAGGTGAGGGCAGCTCTCAGTAGAACAATGAGCAGTCAGACAGTTCAACTGAGGAGTTAATATTGCAGGTCAGCATTACTACATGGATGACAACTATTCACAGGATTTTCTCACTCCTAGCCCCCAACCAATGTATATGTAAGATGCCATGTGGTTATCTTTTTCTGAAGGGAGGGGGGTTCATCTCCTGCAACTATGAATTGTGCAAGTCAGCTTATGTGCATTAAATGAATGAATGTGCAGCTTACGGATAAACAACTTGATGGGCAACAGGTATGAGAAGTGAAAAGCATATAAAATGAGCTGCTTCCAAACCAGATGTGCAAATGTGAAATTAGAGGGTAGAGAGCTAAATAACTTAGAGGTAATGCAAGAAATTATGTTTTTTTCCCATATAATGTGGTGAATATCTGGAATGCGCAGCCTGAAGAGAATGTGCACTAAGAAATGGAGACAGAATTCAAGAATGTGCAGGACAAATATCAAACAGTTTTTTCGGAAGGTACAATGAATTCTCTTTGGGTTAATTAGTATCTTCAGCTTACTTGGTAAAGAGGGAAACTGGCACCCTAGCCATCAAAAACTGTTTTGAAGTACTTTCCATCATACTGTTTAAGATTAAGTAGAAGAAGTGAACTACAGAGCTAATTAATCACTAAACATACTGCATAATAAACCTATGACCATCTAGGTTTCAGTCAGTAGGGTGAATGAAGTTTAGATGAGGAACAGAAGATGTGCAAATAAGGAGGAACACACAGTTCTCAAACAGATGTCATAGTTCACTGAATGAACTGCTAGTGACTCATCTCAAAATAGGAGGCGAATGACAGAGGGAAGCCTTTTGGTGTATTGCTGATGAATCACAGTAGGGGTATTAACATTCACGTCACGCTTGCTATAATGACAGGAATGCTAGTTTTAGTGATTTTATATGATACTGTATATTGAATAAATGTTTAATACTTGTACTTAAAATTAGAATAATGATTTGTGTTTTAGACCCTGATAAACAGTGCTAGGACAAAGTTACATAATATATCAAACATACATTCTCAACTTTTTGTACATAAAAAAAACAATCAGCCATTTAATTCTGAAAGCACTTAGTAGCTAAATCCTGAGTACCTGTCAGAAATTACGGCCAAATGCATTCCATATGCTTTTGTCACTTTAACAAAAAGATTGTTCAATCTTGCATTATGAAAGACAACCAGGGAAAATAGGACACTCAAATAGCTTCTTGTTTATATTAAGAGTACATTATGAAAGCATAAATATTTTAACAGTGCTTTTACATTAAAATGACCTGCTTTTAAACTTCAGAATTTGTATTGGGTGGTCTGCAACTTCAAAGTGAGAAAGGGCAGGAAAGTTATTTTTTTTTTGTTTGAGTTGTTACAACCTACAGCTGGAAACGCCACTTTGTAAAGCCTTGTTTCAGCATTTATATTTGACACTGTGTATTAAACTGCTGCTTAAATTATAACTGACAAGTACTAATTAATGTCAGCACCACCTTGATAAAAATCAACTAACACTGTACCCTCCAAGAAAGAACAGCAGCAGTGCCCAGTATGGTATACCCATCATCGCTAACATGGGAAGCATCAGGCAGTTCAAGTACTGCAGTACATTTCATGCGTCATATTGTGATATCATTTATTTATTTGACATTTATTTGATATTTGTTTACTGGGATAGTCTGTCTGGGCCACAAGAACCTGCTTTCAGCTGAGGCCCAGGGAGAAAAGCTCCAATAGTACAGACAACAATGTACATAGAAAATAAAGGATAAAAAAATATTACAATGTACATAAAAATGAATACAGTTACATCTGAAGAATCAACACAAATAAGTATTTGAAACATTTTCAGAGAATATATGTCAGTCATATAACCTGGTCTTAGGATATATGTACAATCTATTGTAGGATCTCAATGATTAAGTAAGCAGTTGTAGTTGTTGAACAAGTATTTATA